>NW_020230639.1:130000-230000 GCF_003227715.2 Harpegnathos saltator
ATGCAAATCGATATGTGACCGTCAGTTTCATATCATTACCCCAAAGTGAGCCACGTATCGTGTGAGGTACACCACCCAATATTCCTATTAACGGATTATCTTTGTTCTCTATATGTTCATCTGTATTGTTACTTGTAAGTGCTCTAGCTGAAATTCTAATAATCATAAAGATATGTTGAATAAGTAAACAAATTTATACAGGTAAAATAAACTATCGGAAAAGCACAATTATATAATTTAGCAATATATATGATATATTTGTATCTTACCCTTGAGGATGTTGTGTTACTGCCATAAGCAGTTCGACCGCCAAGCCCGCGGCGATTTGTGACAATCCCGGTCGAGTAACAGTGCATTGTTGATCAAGTGTCCTGTCCGATTGCGACTGGAAGTAAAAATATAAATAATCATTCCACAAGATCGAGCCATAGTGTATATTAAATTAGAAAATATTGATATTTACACGATAAAGATTTTATAATAGTTTTGTGCTCGTATTTATATATAATATTTAAAATAAAGAGTAAACGTGTGCTTACATTTCCGGGTTGAGTAACATCATTACAAAAATAACAACCGAGATCCTGCCCTTCAGGATATTGCACTAACAAAATGTTGGATGAAGGAGGAACGGAAACATCGCGCGTACCATGCCGCTGTACTGTGTATGAATCGAATCCCAAAGCGGCATTGATAGCTATCTTATTCATCGTGGCGCACAAAAGAGTGGGCAGCCACCTGGCTTCTCGTGAATCCAGAAGCAAAAACACCACGTCGTGGGACTGCACGAGTTCTTGCAATTTATTCACAGCTTCCTCGGTCTTCTCCATCATACTTTGACCGACCACGTGTCCAGGCATAGGAATATGCAAAACGACACCTTCCACGTCCTGCAGCATTAAATATTAAGTAATGTCTGTAATAAAATTTCTAATGTACGTTGTATTATTTAGAAAGCGAAAGTACTTGACCATCTTTGCATTTTATTAATTGTTCAATTCAAGTTCTGATGATTATTATCTTGCTAGAAAATTATATATTTGTAATATATATAACTATACAAGAGACTTACCATGTTAGGACGTATCCTAAGTAAAGCATCTTTCGCGGCGTGAGCCTTATATCGACGTTGCACCGCATCTTTGTGCGTATACAGGCTTTGACGAACTGTGTTGTTGTACGAAACAGTGGAATTATCTACGAGCGTAATATTATTAATACCCCAGCCAAGGAGTATCCTCGCCACAGAACATCCTAATGTACCGGCGCCCAACAGAAGACATCGTAGACCACTGATCTTTTGTAAGTCTAGATCAGGGACAAGGCGCCATTTCATCAATTTTAGATTCAAATCGATCGCTCTTTCTGCTAGTCTAGTGTAACACGTAAGCACAAACGAGTAACTTGTAAAACTTCATACTTGGTAATATAATTTCGAGTGATTTATGAAATTTGAAAGCCTTACTTAGTCGGATCCATAACGTTAGATAATTTCGCGATCATAGGAGCCATTTTTCCATGTGCACCAGTTTCCCAACCCACCAAATGACCTTCAACAATAGCTTTCTTCATAGCTTCCACATCTGTGTGTTCTTTGATTCTAAGTGTATATACAACAGCAGTCGTTTGCATTCTATCACATCTCATAGACAAGATTTTAATATTTTGTGTAAGGCAAAATGTAGTGCAATGGAACAGCAACAGGCACAGCAGATTTCGCAAGGGCCATCCAGGTTCTGCACTTGTGCAAGGATCGTAGAACGCAAAATATACTTCATTTTTTGCCTGGTACAATTAAAGATAAATTTATCATTTTCAGATTATTAGTACTGACTCTTGTTAGTGATATATATAATAAAATTACTGTATTAACGAAAAATTGCCATTATATATATATATATATATACCATGTGATATTAACTTAACAAATTGTACCTGTTTTGAATCTCCTTTTTTATCAGTACTCGATCTTACATATTCCACTCCTTTCGATAAGTTAGCAATGCTTAAATCACTTTTGTCAGACACAAATACTGAGAAGAAATTCTTTGATCTTGCATCTAGCTGAAGGAATCCCTTATGTAATTTATTTATTTGGTCAGTTGTAAATTCACTAGATGCTAGTTTTAATGGCTCGGTCAAGTAAATCTCTGGCAGAGAGAAAGGTGTTGGATGTGCAACCCAGTAATAAAACTGATATTTCTTGAGATCAGAATGCGCGAGCACTAAGAATACTGAAAGTCGCCAGGGCTCTTGTAAAGCTGTGCCATCTATGATACTGTCTGTAATACATTTACCCATAGTATCAATAAATTCTTCTGGCTTTATTTGACGATATGCTTCATAAGTATTTGTATTAATCATATAGCCACTGCAAGCTACTGCTACATTATTACCCATTGTCTCTGCATTTCTAAAATTCATCTAAATATTAGCTTATCTCATATATTTATATACTGACATGATATACATTGATATGATTTATATAATAAATTTAATCCTTAATGACTAATATAAATTAAGTTATAGAATATATTTAAACTCGGACCAATTTGTTCTCTATATAAAAGAAAGCATATTATTTTTATACAGTACTTACTCATTAAACGATGCATAGTCAAGTATCAATAATTTAGTTTCTGGTTCACTCGTTGGTTGAAGAGGAAAACTGCCCCATAAATGTATTTTTGACTTTTCATCCAACTTTAATTTTTCCAATTTCAATTCTGCAAATTTTGCCCAGAAACTTGAATCAGTTAAAGTTTTCAATTTAGTGAATTTCACCTCTTCGAATGACATCTTTATTTATTTAATAATTTACTCCAAGCTGTAAGTTCATAGAGAGATTGTAATACAATTGAAGTACAATTTGTTACGATAAATTAAAATAATGAATAAGAATAACTGTGATATTTCTTTTTGCTATAAATAAAAGTTTTACAAATAGCATATATAAATTATATGGAGAAGACATACATTTCATTATTACTATATAACATCATACTCAAAACTGACACTTGATAGGTTGGAACGAGCGCGGATTTATCATCGTTATAAAACATCATATTAGCTTTCGTATTAGAATTTCATATTAGAACTCAATATCTTAGCTACATTAATGAATGCAGTGAACATAAATACGTTGACAGCGAACTGCAAACCTTCAAAACAAGTACGCATATATACACACCTCCCTGAAATTCCGAATTACGTAGCCAACAGTCTACACACACGCAATATTCATCGATGCTCTCACATCCGTAACCAAGCATTTTCAGATGGAACATATTGCGCCCAGAGATCTGTTCATTTCGTTGATTCAACTTTTTAGCACTTTCTACATTCGAAATAAGATAGATTTATATTTAAAGCTGCCTCTCTGATAATTTCACAAATATTAAAATATAATTTCGCATATTGACATATGTGTCAATATGCGAGCCGAATTGATTTTTTATCGCTAAATATTATTTTACTAATTTAATTTTGAGAAATATAGTGTGTTTCTCTACTAGAAAGCATTTCATTTCATTAGAATGCTAATTGTATAACATTGCGCTTTATTTTATTTCTACGACTCATCGACGTTCGCTGTTATTTTATCGACTTATTTATGTACTGCGTAAAATATATGTAGAGAGGCGTATCGAAGAATATATATGCATGTAGATAGATAACATAGAGCCACGAAAGGAAAAAACTACATATCACGTGATATTAGATTCCATATATCAATTATTTTAGATTTGTCTTATTATTAAATTCACACCGATTAACCAATTACACAATCTGTAGAGCGAGAAGAGAGAGAGAGAGAGAGAGAGAGAGAGAGAGAAAAAGAGAGAGAGGGGGGGGGAGAGAGAGAGAGAGAGAGAGAGAGAGAGAGAGAGAGAGAGAGAGAGAGAGAGAGAGAGAGAGAGAGAGTGAGAGAGAGAGAGTGAGCACGTATTAAATAAAAATTATTATCTCGTGTGGAAATTATTTGTACTTGGTATGATGCTGAATTTTTAACTAAAAAGTTATATTGTTCTTCTCTTTTTGAACCTCTGCTTTTATGAGATATAAAATTCTATTTTGAAGGGGATAACTTCGAACTTTCAAATTCTTTTCAAGACAAAGGCCTAAAGCTAACTTCATTCTGACAAAGTTGGGCCCACAGGCCATTGCCCGACATTGTTTGTTGTGCCATGTTTTTCAGTATTCACGTAAGTATAACGAGCGAATAAAATTTCCTCGTCAGTAATTGCAATCCGTGTACACGCTCTGTAAGCAAGTAGGGCGAAATAGGAAAGTTAAACGCGCAGTTCTGAGACCACGAGGACACAAAGATTTCACAACTCGCGATCAACATTGCGGTTGGACGTTGAGTATATACGCGAACAAGGGCGCCAATAAACTTCTCAGAAAGGTATACAGTGTTGTTTACACGGAGATATTTCTGCTCAACTCCATGAGTATCTCTCGAATGAAAACGACGTCGATAAAAAAATCTATATTTTCTACAATTATTACGCAACATACGCACAAGAATTAATCTGTTAACCTCAATCTCGATCGCGAGAGATTATTGATTAATCGATAATTTCAATCGGTGCCTACTTTCGCCCCACCTTTTTTCTGTCACTCATTAATTGTGATTACAAATCGTTTAATAATCATACTTATCAGTCACTAGATTGTTCCTACTGAATCTATCATATGAACAATCCAACCTACATTTCACTTGACCGAAGTAACGTCTGAAGTTGCATCCGAGACGCCGTTACAGACCTGAGCTGAGCTGCGTGCGCAGATGACATCACCGCGCCAATATGGCCGGACGGCATCGGCTGTCTGCAGCGCGACTGTGAAAACGGGCTGTCCCGAGGTACCGAGGGAAGTCCAAGGGAAATATGTCGGACTATCTGAGGTCCGCGCTCGGTTACCTGAACGGCGGCACCGCCGGCAACGAGTACGTCGGCCAGATTTTGGAGATCAACAATGTGAGGCTGAGGGTAACACGACTGATCGCTGAGGGTGAGTCTATCTTTGCATGGTGCACGGAACGCTTTTCAAATCACAGGGCTCTCGGGCGACACCACCTATCGCGATCTCATGCGATTCAAGTGGACGATATTGTTCGCGATGTTCGCGATATGTCCGCACAAAACGCGACGACGTCGATGCGACCAGAGGGAAAAAAGCTGAATCCGACTTCATGTTGGATCTCGCGCGGCATCCGCCTCCTGACATGTGTCAAACGTGTGTTTTGACACGCGGCCAAACGCGCGCACGCTGCGGGCAATTATATTCTCGCCTTTTTATCTCACGCGCGTCATCTCTTTCTCTTTCGTGCTCTATCATCGCTTTATCGGTCGCGGACTCGATACTGTTGAAGGCTGCCAATTCCTACGCAATATTGACAAATGTTTCTCAACATTCCTGTTGACTTATCAGACGATTTTTCACCGTGCACTTTAAACCAAGATTGCGTTTGTTTAACCTTTGTATTCTCTTTTCATCTCTCTAATCGTTTATCCTTTGATATGTAATTCTATGTTGTTTGATTTTTATTTAATGATATTTTAAGATCTTAACTAACTGGCATATTTACACAAAGAATTGGTTATTGATATTGCTTTTTATATATATTTATTATTTTATGTGTGATGTTTTATTTAAGTTAGTAGATTGAACTTTCTGTTTAATATATTTTCTATACAATCTATGTGCATTAGATATAAACCTTCATTTTTGAGTGAATATATGCATAAGTTACATATATTTCTATAATAAACATGATAATGCAAATAATATATATATATATAATGAACATACGCATACATACATACGTATATACATACATACATACATACATACATACATACATACATACATACATACATACATACATACATACATACATACATACATACATACATACGTATATACATACATACATACATACGTATATACATACATACATACATACATACGTATATACATATATACATACATACATACATACATACATACATACATACATACATACATACATACATACATACATACATACATACATACATACATACATACATACATAC
This sequence comes from Harpegnathos saltator, assembly GCF_003227715.2. NCBI lineage: Eukaryota > Metazoa > Arthropoda > Insecta > Hymenoptera > Formicidae > Harpegnathos > Harpegnathos saltator. Next base: position 136,084 of record NW_020230639.1, read on the forward strand.
ATACATACATACATACATACATACATACATACATACATACATACATACATACATACATACATACATACATACATACATACATACATACATACATACATACATACATACATACATACATACATACATACATACATACATACATACATACATGCATCATACATATATACATACATACATACATACATACATACATACGTATATACATATATACATACATACATACATACATACATACATACATACATACATACATACATACACACATACATACATACATACATACATACATACATACATACATATATACATATATACATACATACATACATATATACATATATACATACATACATACATACATACATACATATATATATATATGTATATATATTATGTCTTCTCAATAAATTCTATAAATTACATTTAATACATATCAAATAAAGTGTGGTTTTAATTATTTTGTTATTCCACTGATTAAATAAAATTTTTTTTAAAAACATGATAAAATATGTATTTTGTATTTCTACTGTTCTTCTACTCTTGTGTGTTTAATCCTTGGAACGGTCTTAAATCTTTATTGAAATCCTTTTTTGTGCCTTATTTTATAAAATAATAACGACATTTAATTATACATTGTTGCATAAGTAATGCTCCTATGCACATGATAAGAGAACATGAGCGAGAAATATGTAATATAGTTGTTGTAATCGAATTATGTATCATTATTAACATTTAGATAATTTGTGGCAAACGTCGTATCAACAGGTGGATGGGCATTGGTGTTTGCGGTAGAAGATGTTGCGACGGGAAAAGAATACGCGCTTAAGGTAATTATTCTCACTAACAAATGCAATATGAATCGTTGTCTATTAATATTGGGCCATCTTTCACGATTAGAGGCTTATTGCCGTCGACGAGGAGGCGAACAAAGCTATCATACAGGAAATAGAAACGCTGAAAAGACTGTCTGGTCACCCGAATGTTATCCAGTATTTGTACGCGCAACGGCTGGAGCGAGAAAATCACAAGGGTTACGAGTACCTGGTCGTCACCGAGCTATGTCCAGGTGGTACCGTGGCCGATATACTCAGGAGCGTGTCCGCGAACACACTGACTCTTGCCCAGGTGTGCAAGATTGCCTATCAAGCGACCAGAGCGGTGCATCATATGCACAGTCAGCAGCCGGAACCGTTCGTACATCGGGATATTAAGTTAGAAAACTTCTTGCTCGGGAGGGACGGCCTTGTAAAACTCTGTGACTTCGGTAGCGCCTCGACCCAGCAGATACTACCGAACCCGTCATGGAATGCTCAAAAACGCGCCACCCTGGAGGACCAGATGGCCAAGTACACGACCCCTATGTACCGCGCCCCAGAAATGATGGACACGTGGAACAATGAACCAATTGGGCCTCCGGTGGATTGTTGGGCTCTAGGATGTATACTGTACTCTTTAATCACACTGCGACATCCTTTTCCAGAAGGTAAGACAACGTAATTATGTTACATTGAATGTTAAATTAAATAGAATCACACTATAGAAATAGAACACACTATAGAATCTACGGAATTAAAAGTAACAGTGAATCCATGGAGGTGTCTATGAGAGAAATTGCACAATAATCGTTCTTGTTAAATACACATAGATCAAGTTATCGTAACTAAAACTAAAAACGCTTTCGATAAAGATAAAAGAGACACGTGATTGAAACTAACCATTTTTATTACAAATGTCCGTTATTATAAATTATTATTACTTGAAAATGTATCACACAGTTTCCTGTATCGAAACGTCGAAACTAATGTATTTTTCTCTTCTCGCAGGTAACAAGTTAGCAATTGTGAACGGCAAGTATTCACCGTTACCGCCCAATCCGCGATACGCATGTCTGCATGATTTGGTGAAAGGGTGCTTGCAAGTGTCGCCCATCCAAAGGCTGACAACAGCGACGCTGTTAGAACGCTTGGCGGCGATCGCCGAGTCGAACAACTTTGATCCGAGAGAACCGTCGCGAATTGAAGTCGCAGTTAAACCGTCACCACCACCACCACGTCCAACACCACCGCAGCCGACGAGTACACCAGCTCCACCGCCCCGTCCTAATCCTCCAGTGGCGATGCCACCTCCGCGACCGGTGCCCGTGCAGACGGCGGCGGTATCCAAACTACCGCCGGCTCAAGGAACAGGCCTATTCAACTCAATCAAGGGCGGTGCCGGCAACATTCTACGTAATCTCAAGGATACCTCCAGCAAAGTGATGCACACCGTTCAGCAGAGTATGGCCAGGACCGAGCTGGACGCGAGTTACCTCACGTCACGCATACTCATCATGCCTTACCCAGCTGATGGGATCGAATCCGCCTACCGAGCCAATCATGTGGAAGATGTAAGAGCCTTCTTGCAAGCCAGACACCCGCCGCCGGCCAAGATACAGCTGTACAACCTGTCGCGTGGTCGGCCAAACGTCTCGCGGCTTCCCGGCAAACACGTCGACTGCTCGTTCGCTTACGCCACTTCTGAATCGAACGCCCCAATGCTGTTCGCCTTGTACCAGATCTGCCAAGATATCTATCAGTATCTGAACGCCGACTTCAATCACGTGGTGGTGTTGTACTGCACCGTGAGTACGTCGATAAATTCGCGGGTGAGGTCGAGCGCGACTGCGAAAATGCCCGACGATTTCATCAGCTCACGTTTTATCTTTCCAGGATGGATACCGTGCGAGCGCTACGGTGGCGTGCACCTTGTTGATTCATTGCGGCGCCTTAGTCACCGCCGACGAGGCAATTTCGCTCTTCACGACCAGACGTTGCCAGCCGCCACACTTGCAGCCGTCGGAGTTGCGTAGCATCAACTATATGAGCCTATTGAGTAACGGTACACGTCCGCACACCAAGCCGCTGATCCTCCGCTCCATCGTGATACAGCCAGTGCCGCTGTTCACCAGGGCGAGGGACGGTTGCAGACCGTACATCGAGATTTACAGCAACGGCGCGTTAGTCTTCACGACGAAGAAGCCCAACTACGAAGAAATGAAGCTGTTCGGAATGATGGAGGGCAAAGTCTGCCTGATACTCAGTGACGCCGCTGTGCGCGGCGACGTCACTGTAGTGTTGTACCACGCCAGACAGCAGCTTGGTCGTGTGATCGGCATCAAGATCGCTTCGCTGCACTTCCACACTGGCTACGTGCCCATCACCGAGAGCGCCTTGACATTCAAGAAGCGCGACTTGGACGATGCGCCTGATATCGGCGGCAAATTCTGCGTGGTGCTGAACGTCATGATAGGCGAAGAGAACTCGAAGCTGTCGAGGATACCGGCACCGTGGGAGGCGGAGACGTGCGTCAAGCCTATGCCAGATCCGTTATTCGGCTCAACGCTGGAAATGGAGGAGACCCTGGAGAACTTCAGAACCACTTCTCGCCCGGAAGAGGTAAAATGTTTTGTCGTGTGTACGACAGAAGTCAATTACAATTGCAATTGTATTGATTTAGATTGTATTGAGTAATTTACACAACACCCTATTCTTTTTAAAGTGAATTATCCTGTATAATTATATCCTGCAGAGTGACGTTAAGTATGCGGGAGAAATGTAACTTTACAATAACCGCTCCGACGTTATTGCAGAGCCAATGCACGCCGTCAGTATTGTCGAACGAGACCGATGCAGGGTCGCAACATGAGGTACTTCAACAGACGGAGAACCGGATGGAAGAAGAAGAGGAAGAGGAAGAAGAAGAAGAAGAAGAAGAAGCAGCAGCAGCAACAGCGAAGAACGAGGAAAATAGCTTTCAGGAGGCCGATTTGCTGAATCTTGGCATGCCAGACAACATTAGCAGTAATACCTCAAATACTCCCACCGCAGCCGCGGCTAATCCAGGATTAGATATATTCTCTAGTTCTAGTCAGAACGAAAATGATCTCTTAAGCGGCTTCGGCCTGCCGACGACGCAGATCGAGACCGCCAACTCGATACCTTTAATCAATAATAGCTCCCACGGGGACTTACTGTTCGGGCACGACAACTCCGCGAAGAGCAACGTCGCTAACAACAGCAACCTGAACATGAACGACTTCTTGTTCGGCCAACGTCAAACGTCCAACGTTAAAGAGGTGAATGATTTCCTCTTCGACCCGTTAGGCGGTAACTCTGCGAACAACCTCATCGGTGGGCTCTCCGCGCCGGGCTCCAAGCCGAACAACATGAAGAGTCCGAATTCCGAGGAGAACTTCCCGCGAAACGCCAGCGTGCCGAACTTTGCCGCGCAGAGCAAAGATCCTTTCGCGAATCTTGCGGGATCGCTAGGGGCCGGTTTGACATCCAGCTGGAACGGCACGCCGAAAAATTCGAACACACCGCAATCGGCGAGCCCGGCGCCCGCGAGCACGCCTATCCACTCTAGCCCGAATATGCACAAATCCAACATCTCCACCACCACCACCACTGCTACCACTAACAACGATGCGGCCAACAACGCGGACGTGTTCGGCAACAAGACGACGAAGGAGAAATCGAGCGGCGACGCGTTCGAGGATCTACTCGGCAGTCAAGGATACAACTTTTTCAGCTCGCGCAAGGCTGAGAAAGATAGTCCGAAGACAATAAATCAGATGCGTAAAGTGGAGGCGGCCAAGACGATGGATCCTGACCGGCTCAAGATCGCGGAATGGACCGAGGGCAAGAAGGGTAATCTGCGCGCTCTGCTGTGCTCGTTGCACACGGTTCTGTGGCCGGAGGCTGACCGGTGGCAGCGTTGCGAGATGCATCAATTGGTCACGGCGGCGGATGTGAAGAAAGCATATAGAAGAGCCTGTTTAGCTGTGCATCCGGATAAGGTATCTGAATTCGTGCAAATACGATTCCTACGATTGTTTTTTCCGTACTTTTCTGTACTCGAGAAGTGATTGATCAACCGTTTGATGAGACTCGCGGTTTAAACGGTGATGCAAAACGCGTGATCTCGATTACAATGTAAATCTGTGCGTCTCTATGTTGCAGCAAGCGGGCACGGCGAACGAGAATATAGCAAAGTTGATCTTCATGGAGCTGAACAACGCGTGGAGCACGTTCGAGAACGACGCGTCGCAGCAAAATCTATTTAGCTAATTTTAATCCCCGTTATCTGTTATCGAGAACCTGTCTCTGTAATTAATTTAGTTCCTAGCGGAATGGGAGCTAAGAACAGGAGAACAGCGGATCGTGGGAGGAGGGGGGATCTCGTTATCTGTGAGAGATAACCGCGTAACTGCATTCCGACTACATTATTTTAGCTATTAGAGAAAGAACGGAGAAAGTATAATCGTCATGAACGACGACAAGATGAAAGCAGCGCTTCGTGGAAGCATCCTCCTTATTGTTTCAACGCCTTGTAAACCTAGTTAAAAGAAACAAAGAAAACGCCCCCCAATTATGACAGTATGGCGTAACATATATGTATATAACTCAAATGTAAATTAAAAAAAGAAGATCCCAAATATACGAAGATATTTTCCGGTCGAAAGAGAAGCATTCTGCTTTGTCGCTGGAATGAGAAGGGATTCCGGTATTCCATATTTCTATCTGCAATATCTCTTTGTTTCCTGACTACGTAAGAACGTCGCACGTGGAACGAGAATCGTAACAAATCGATAGATATTATATTATTTCGAATTATCTGAGAGACACATCATAGAATTATTTTTGCTGAAATTACCGTGATGAACGATATTTGTTTGATAAATTCAGTTATACGGAATACCGCTATCGAAGTTGATATTTGATTTCGAAGATTTTATTTCTCTAATTATTTATTATATTTCTTATTACATTAATTTATTATATTTCTTATTACATTAATTTATTATTCTTAGGCCCAGTTGCACCGACATTATTTTGGTTTTAAGTGAGACTTACACACAAGTCTATCTTTCTCTTTCTTACTTAAATAAATAAAGACAGAGATATATTTAAGTCTCACTTAAAACTAAACTAATGTTGGTGCAACTGGGCAATAATGCTTTATTATCGATGCGAAAGATCGAAAAACTTTATCTGTTCTTTTTATATTTCGAGAGCTGCTGGCCGAGTTTCATAAATCTCTACCTGCGTCAGTTTCGCTTTTGAGTTCATAAATAACGTTATTCACCATTTTCAATCTCTCACAAGTGGAGAGCCATTATTTCCTTGACGTCTCGCTCGAAAAAAGATCGATCTTACGTTGCACCAAAGAAGAATCCTTCCTCGAAATCAGGTCGCCGTTTCCGAGAGACCTCGCATCAGAGAAGCTCGCGAAATCTGTTCTTTTTTAATTCGCAGGACGTCGTGAGACATTTATAACGGGCGTCAGCAAAATCCGCGAGTGTTAGTGGTATTGTTGAAGAGCCGCCGTTATACACACTCGACACGCGCGAGACACACACATGCACACGCATGTACACATATACGGAGAGAAAGAGAAAAAGAGAGAGAGGGAGAGAGAGAGAGAGAGAGAGAGAGAGTGAGCGAGACAGGCGCAATAGATGAGAATGGCTGAGCGCGCTCGCGTGGACCGCAGGCCACAGGGGTGAAATTTAAAGGGAGGGGCTGCTCGAAAATGGCCGTTACGCACGGGGTAGATCGTCCGGGGGTGGACAAGTGACGGCTCTTCGTCCCTGTCTTCCAACACGGACCAATTGACCGGCCGCCTCGCGGCGATCGACACGGTTTACCCATCGATTGCTATTATGCGGTGGCCAAAAAGCGATCCCTGTGCTCTTCTCAAACCCCCTCCAGACGCGCGACCTTCCATCTCTTCCGCCAAGAGGTAAGGTCGTCTCTGTTTTGTGTACTCTCGCGAAACGCATTCGCGTCGTCTTTTGAGTGTGACTGGAATCTCTCGCCAAGGTGCATTTGCGTTCACGCGAAATGTGTATGCTCGCTTGTGCCAAGAAGGTCATCCTGGTGGGATGTCACTTGCGGAAGAAAAAGTAGAGCAAGATCATCAGCCCTTACGGCTGAAATCCTTCTCTCGGCAAATGTAACGTAAGAATATTTTGCGGAACGGGGGTTGATAGCACAACTTAGAGGGAGATTTCAGTGGAATATACATGTTACGTGCTTGGAATTGTGCGTGTTTTTAGTTATCATTTTATATTATAATTATATATAGATATCTCTCTCATGTGATATTCTTTTATATTGCTTGGTAAGATTATTATCTCTCTCAGTTATGAGGATATAAGAATTTTTTTCTATGAGTATTAACAGTCGTATGCATCTAATTATGTAAGAGAAAAAAGAAAGAGAGAGAGAGAGAAGTATACACAAGTTTTGCTTGTAAAATTGTACATAGAAAGCATGACTGCCTGACTGAGTGCTCGTAATAGCAACACATAAAAAGATTTACTTGCTTGCTTATTAATAGCAATGTGTCATTTGCAGATTAGATCCACGCTGTGACAATGCACGTGAGAAAAGCTAAATAGAAAAAGAGGAAGGGAAGTGTACAGGAAAAGTGGGGAAGATGCCCGGTTCCTATACGGGAGTGGTAATTCTCCTCTTGTTAGGGGCTTCTGTGCTAGTATCCGGCACTGCGGATGCTGCTAAGTCTCTCAGAGCTGCCAAGGCTCGGCTGAGGTCGTCTTACGCATCGTGGCGGATAGTGGTATGTTTAACTCAGCCTCAGACTCCTTTCAAGACAGACGTACAGAGAGCATGGGAGGAAGCGAGACTGGAATCTTTTCACGCGGACATGGATGTGTCGTATATAGAAGCAAGGATGACACCCATGACGGATTCCTTGTCATATCCCTTGACACTGTTAAACAAATTTTGTACAGACATCGAAGGTGGAAAGACAGTATTAAGCCTTATTATAGGGGGAGGATCGGCAGCTAGATTTCTCGTCACGGCTGCTGCCGCCTTGAACCTACCAGCTCTGTGGTTGCCATTTACACACAAAGACTTTCTCCGTCAGGTTCGTACTATACTGGTCCGTGCATGCTCGAGTTTCGCCAAAAGGTCACAGCCGCTTGCCCGTTTCTGCCGATAACTAACCGCTGCAAATGATTACAGGGAAATCTCGGTCGGTTTGAGAATCGCATAGGTTCCAGCTCCAAAGAGGTCGGAGCCGCGGCTGCCGCTTTAATGTATCGGGCTAACTGGCACGCGTTCACCCTCCTCATCGACACCACCTTGTTACCAGTGACCCATCTCCTGCAGCCGACATTGACACCACGCGCGATTATACACTTACCAACGAACGACAGGACATTGAGATTGCGACTGAGACGGGTGGCCGAGGAGGGTGGTAGCGGCGGAGTCGTAGTGATGGCCTGCGACCTGATTAACGCGCGGAAAATTCTTGGGGCTGCTGGCAAGTTCGAAATGCTCTCGGGCAGATTCTTATGGCTGTGGTTAGATCTGAAGGCAGAGCTACGACCCAACGAGCCCAATATCATCAGCTCGCACATCCTCCACAGCCAGAGGACCGCGATCGCAGAGACGGACGATAAGACGCCACTCGAGCGGGTGACAAATATCGTGTCGAACGAACGAGGACTATCGCTCAATCCGTTGCCCAATCTGGCTAACGACATACATCGACTGCAGGAATACAGATGGAAGGACGAGAAAACGGTGAGCAAACGGGAAGACAAGAGCTTTCGTTTCGACGAAGAGGATGACACCAGGTTTACCAACGACAAGGAACTCAACTCCAAGAGCTTCATGCCGGTCGGCATGCTCGCGCTCAGACCGTCCGGCATCAAGATCATGGGTGGCGACACTATACTGTCTAGGATGCTGCGTGAAACGTCGCAAGCACTGGACGAGACCTTCCTGGAGACAAAAGGGAGGATCAGTCGACTGCGAGAGACGCAGCTCAAAGAGTACTTTGTGCCGGAATGCTTCCCCGAACGTAACGCCAAGTTCTTGATGAGTGACGCTCGGCAAAACGTATCTACGACGCTGACGAAGAAGCTAAGAAAGTCCATGAGACAGATCTCCAAGGATAAGGCAGAGTTCCAGCTGCTGAATCTGCAAGCTGTCAGATTTCCCGGGAATAAGACTCAATTAAGGTTCAACTCGATCTCTCATCCAAACGTATATTAATATATAATAACCGTCATTTTATAAACTTTTTTATTTTAATATACGTTAATATTATGTTAAGGCTGCTCACAGTTCGGAAGCAGCCTTGTTTGATATCGTTGACGTTTCCACAGGTGGACCAAGGTCGGTACCATCAAGGGCGGCAAAGAAGTGCGCCTGGACACGATACTTTGGCCAGGCGGTGGCATCGTACCGGCGTATCTCGAGCAGGGTGGCGAGAGGATCGGTATGCCAGTGTATCGCATAGTGACCGCGCTGGCATCACCGTTCACTATGGTGACGGAGCTGCAGGAAGGTTTCTGCCTGCGCGGTCTAACCTGTCGTCAAGGTGACACCGTAGCGTGCTGCTACGGCCTCAGCATGGACCTGCTGACACTGGTAGCACGCGAGCTCGGCTTCCGCTTCAACCTGTACCTGGCCGAAGACGGTCTGTTTGGCAAACGGAACGGCAGGAACGGCACATGGAACGGCGTGATGGGCGAGCTCGTGGCTGGTCGAGCGCAATTGGCGTTCGCATCCATAAGTGTGTCCGCACATCGGGCCGAAGTGGTGGACTTCACCACGCCGTACTACTTTAGCGGCGTGAGCTTCCTCACGGCGCCGAAGTTACGGTCCGAGATATCGCTACTCGCGTTCCTGTTCCCGTTTAGCCCGGAACTGTGGATCGTCATGTTCTTTTCATTGAACGGCACCGCGATGGCAGTTGCGATTTTCGAGTGGGTAAGTCCGTTCGGCCTGAATCCCTGGGGCAGGCAACGCAGTAAAAACTTCTCTCTGGCGTCCGCCCTGTGGGTAATGTGGGGCCTGCTGTGTGGCCACCTCGTCGCCTTCAAAGCCCCCAAATCCTGGCCTAACAAGGTCCTCATCAATATTTGGGGCGGCTTCTCCGTTATCTTTGTAGCCTCGTACACAGCCAATATAGCTGCCCTCATAGCCGGTCTCTTTTTTCACTTAGGAGGGAGCAATTATCACGATAAAAGCGTGAGTGTGTGTCTTCACTATCATTTAATATTTCTATGAAATGACTAATATTTTATTATATGTGTGATTGGTGACCAATTGTGATTCTAATTAATTAATCATACCTTGATATTTCATCCATCTCTCTTGTAACTCCCTATGTGTTTATATCTTATAATTATACATTGTAAAAAAATATTTCTATTAATTATTCCTATTACAAGAATATTCTATGTTTAATTTTTAAGTTACAAAGAATATTTACTCTGTCTTCAGGTACTTAGCTGTTTGAATACAAGCATCTTGTAAGAATGCATTAAAGGGTGTTGTGTCATGTTGCGCAGCTGCTGTCGCAGAGGGTCGGTGCGCCGAGGGCATCCGCGGCCGAGTACTACGTACAGAAAGCGAATCCGCAATTATGGTCCCACATGGCTCGTTATTCCCTGTCGAACGTCGCCGAGGGTGTGGAGAGATTGAGAAACGGCAGCCTGGACATCCTGATCGCCGACACGCCGATCTTGGATTATTATCGAGGAATCGACGGAGGCTGCCGTTTGCAGAAGATCGGCGACACCATCAACGAAGACACTTACGCGATCGCGCTCACTAAGGGCCATCCGCTCAAGGAGAGCATGTCTAAAATAATAGCGAATTACACGAGCAACGGCTTGCTCGATGCTATGCAGGAGAAATGGTGAGTCGCGCAAACAGGCGCAAAAATTGGATAATCGATATTATCGGTTCACGCGCAAACTTTCTTTTTATTCGCGCGATAACGGGAGCGTGATAATTACGTTAGACTAAAATATATTAAGTAGTAAATAAAATCTGTCATGTAGAATACACAGACTGGGCCGGAACAATATAAGTATCAAAAATAGAAAAACGTGTTTACCGTTTGATGCCTGTCAGATATATATATATATATATATATATTGATTTTATATATTTTTTACGCATAAATCGCATTAGACGCACATCGATGGCACACATCGGCTGTTGTCGCAGTGTCGAGCGCGTTAAAATCCTCAAGTCGATGTGTGCGAGGTGTATTCACGACTCTTCGCGTATAAAACGAGACGATTGCACAGGTACGGTACTCTGCCATGTATCGGCGATCGACAAGGTATGGACAAGGTATGGATGCTGGATGTTTCTGACCCGGGTGACCAACCCAGACCGCTAAGAGTAGCATCTGTAGCCGGGGTGTTTTGGCTCATCTTTATGGGCCTGATGCTCGGCCTCATCATATTGATGGGCGAGCACTTGTTCTACAAGTACATGCTGCCGCGATTGCGACGCAAACCGCAGGACTCTGTCTGGCGCAGTCTCCACGTCATGTTCTTCTCGCAGAAGTTGTACAAGTTCATCAATTGCGAGGATCTGGTCTCGCCGCATCACGCTGCCCGTGAATTGGTGCACACAGTGCGGCAGGGCCAGTTTGCATCGCTCTTCCAGAAGAGCGTCAAACGAGTACGTGCCTTTGACACTCTGAGTATACAGATATACTGAGATATACTGAGATACAATCCGAAAGTTCGTGAACACGAATCTTGACAATCAAGAGACTTGTTGACTTTTATCTCAGTTATCTTGGAATCGGTAATGAATAAAGTGGAGCAAAGTCGAGATCGATTATTGATTTTCCGAAGGGTGCTTGTCCACCCTTCAAGACTTAGATTGCAAGACTTAGGTTTACGAACTTGGACGACATGCCTGCCTGATGGTTTCTAAATATCTACCACATTTCCATATTCTAGAAGGCACACGCACATGAAAGTAACAGACGTAAAGACCAGTTCTTCGAGATGATCCAGCAAGTTCGCACGTAAGGGAGAATTCGAATTTAAGACATTACGGCAAATCAGACTGTTCTATTTTACCGGTTAAGTAATTTTCACTTGAGACTTTTATCTGCAATTAACGATCGCCATTGATCAGCGTAATTACTTTTACAAACAAACAAGGAACAATTTTTAGGAATTTGTGCATCAATATTACCCCCAAAGTAACCCCCCCTCCCCTCGTGTGTTTTCCAGAGTTCAACGAGAAAACAAAGAAATCGAGATGTTATCAGAAGTAACTGAGGATACAAAAACAGAGAAGGACGAGAAGTTGGAGAAAAGCAGAGAGAGAAGTTGCAGCAAAAGCCCGCTGATGTTGCGTAGTCCTAAGCGTTCGGAGAAGAGCAGAAGCTCCACCAACCTTTCGGTGTCGCGCCTCGGATTGTCACCGGTGAGTCTGGACGCACCGATAAAGCCGCGCGAGTTCACGCTCAGCAGCACGAATCTGCGCGCGAGAAGTCCGCTGGAGACGGTCGGCCGTAGACTGAGTCACGGGGACGGCGGCTCGCCGCCGCCACGTCTCGGCTCTCACTTCGGCGGGAGTGCCACGTTGCGTCCGTTGGCACCCACTAGGAGTGATTCGACCGGAGGTACGCCTGTCGTCATGAAGGGTGATTCCTCCGTGAGCGGTGCGCTGACGCCGAGATACTTCCGAAGTCCGGCCAAGCGAGGCCAGTCCTTCCCGGTGTTCGCTACTCTCAGACCGCCGCACTCGGCTGGCTATCAGACGTCGAAGAGTCCGCTATTGTCGCCAAATAGCGAACTCACCTCTGCCGTAGGCAGAAAACTGTCGCGGGAATGGGGTTCCGGTACCATAGACGACCTTACCAGGTCGTCAGAGGCCATAGGTAGCGGCGGTGGCGGCAGCGGTGGCGGCAGCGGCGGCGGCAGCGGCGGCGGCGGCGGCGGCGGCGGCGGCGGCGGCGACGGCGACGGCGGCGGCGGCGGCGCTGGTCGTGCTGGTGGTTCGATGTACATGTTGAATCTAGAGATGACTCTTTCCGTGACCAGTACTAAGCAGGACAACGGCCAGCAGGAGTTCACGTTGCCGATCAAGAAACCAATACGACGTGCCAGAAGCCACGAGAATCGTGACAACGGTAAGCTGATGGTGGACCTGCCGTCGCCGAGATTGACCTTGCCAGCAGTGGGTGGCGGTTCGGTGAGCGAGCGCACGAAAAATCAGCTCAAGTCCGAGCTAAAGGCGGTTATAAGTGCCAGGGCTCACCATCGCGACTTGCATCCTCCTTGATAGGAAGAGCCCTTCTCGCGCTAAGAGAGTTCTTGAAAGCGACAGCTTCGAGGGAAAATTGCGCTCTAAGCCTCTGAGGGGCTTTAATTGATTTAAGCAATATCAGAATTATAGGTCAATTTGTAGAGGAATCCGATACAGTTTATCAAGAGAAAATACTAACTAGTTGAGAAGTCACGAAGAAGAGACACACATGACATACACACGATCATTTCGAACACGAGGACAGTTTTGTGCGTGAGGTAGGAGGGCGGCAGGAGACAGACAGTCGGGACTAGAAACAGGGGAGAGATCTCTCTTTAATTGTTCATATGTTGTTACGTACATTGATAATATAGGATACGTTGATGAACAAAAGTGCGCTATAAACTTTAGTAGAGATGTCTTAAATAGGTAGCGAGGTACATACGAATACTAAGATATTTTCTTGTTGGCATTTTAACTCTACATTAACCGGCAGCCCGGGTGAGTCTCTCTCGATCGCTATGGTATATCAGATCTTACAACGCCTGCAGCGTTTCTCAACTCTGAACTTTTCGACGATCCACGGACGCACGCACACACACACACACACACGCGCGCGCGCGCGCGCACATGCATATATACATGTGTCGCTCCGTTATTCTATCGTGGTCGCACGTAACGACATACACGGGATTTCCTCCAGAAAGAAAAAAAGAACTATCGACTTTTCAACTCATTAAACGCGAAACGCGCTACAGCATCCACTGATATAGATATTGTCGCTCTGGGGAGTGTAAATATACGTCAAAACAGATTACACACATATATATATATATATAATATATATAATACACATATATATATGTATATATATGTATATATATATATATATATATTGTTCTCTCATCTCGCCGAAACGGACATTGTAAATATGATAGAGAATGTTTCTCGGACAAAACGATGACAAACTCAAACTGTCGGCTGTCGGTTATTTATCTATTTGCCATTTGATTATTACGCGAAAGTTGAGAAACGCTGAATTTCGTCGAATTGGACTGCATACTGCCACTTTAATGCCTGTGACTACGGAAAGAGAGAGACTCGCTCGATGGACTCTCGGCGTAGAATGACCACTTAACTGCGAGACTCATAATCTTACACAATTATCGCCCGCCTGTCGAAATGAAGAGGGGGAAATCAGTAGCGGATGAAATTTTAATCGAGTCTAAAAACGTGTATTCGTAAAAGAAGGAAAGCAAATGGGTTATAAACTCAAGATACCGGAAGTTAGGTCCGGCAAGTACGTGAGAGAGAAGGGGAAACAGATGTCGCAGCCGGATCTCCCGATCATTTCCTAACGAAGCAGTGCCAAAAGCTCGGTATCACGTGACAACTTAGTCGATCAATGATAGTTTGCTTTACGTTTACGTGAGAGTTATTAATGTAACATATGCATTTTTAGTGAAGTAAGAATCAGAGATTATCGTTGTTTAACGCGATAATCGCGCGATCGTTCGCTGCGACTTCGCGAAAACACAACTTCTGACGGTTTTACTAGACTGATAGGTGAACTTTCATTCAGGAATTGTAAATGAAACATTATCGGAATTGAATAATTGTTATTTACTGATCGATGTGCATGTCCCATCTTCGTATATGAATTCTTTCAATTCACTTCGATGAGAGAGAGGGAGAGAGAGAGAGAGAGAGAGAGAGAGAGAGAGAGAGAGAGAGAGAGAATGTGTGTGTGTGTGTGTATGCGTGCGTGCGTGCGTGCGTGCGTGTGTGTGTGTGTGTGTATGTATGAGAAGAAACAGAGCGAATTCTCGTCTAGCCTCGTTAATTATTACTTAACTTAGATATAGTAGCGTGGATGTATGAGACTAACTTGAGACTAATTACTTTAAAAAGGGATAAAAGCAAAAAACAAGAAGCAGAGAGAAGAGAAGAAAGAGAAATAAACCTGAAATTTATGAGCGAGGCCTTAGAAGTAGTCGTATCCGCCCAAAATACTTGACTCATAACTATAGTACTACTGTACTCGAATATTTCACTACATTATATTATACTAGAGGATAGACATTTAGTTTTCGTAGTTTTCTCGGTAGAAAGAAAGAGAAAAAAAAACGCTGTATTCGGAAACTTAACGACTAAGTCCCTTGTCGAGTTCTTACTAACGAGTAATGATCTTCGTGTGAGTGTACGCGCGACTATCACCGAATGCAGCGAGTATGATAATGCTACTACTAACTGCAGACGAGCAGTAGCAGCGGTAATAGCGTAGAGTATCGTAGACTACACTTTCACATGCGGTAATTAGAGAATGTCACTGTCTTTGTTAGTAGTCGTGGTCGATAGTCTTGTGAGAGAGAGAGAGAGAGAGAGAGAGAGAGAGAGAGAGAGAGAGAGAGATTTGGTTGTACACTTGCGCGTGCAATGTCAGTGTGATATGAATGCGCGCGCCGGCGAACCGCAGTCGATGAAAGTGTCCTGAATGATTACGCTGAAAAACCGATCGCGTTTAGCAAACAGAACTCACCGTCGTTTTGTTACTCTCTTCCTTTCTGTCTTTCTTGCGTATTCAATCTCCGCGCTCGCAACCTGGTACATTCGTCCTCTCGCTTACGTTTTACGCGTCACTCGACTCAACTTTCGGACCTTAGCTCGCTCATAAACGAAACCCGCTTCCTCGCGCTTTTCCTCTCTCCTTCTTCTGTGGTGACCCTCTTCTCGCGAACGGACTTTCTTTTCCTTCGGGGTTATCCGTTATCCGAACCACTCTAGATTATCGCGTCGCGTCGCGAGCTTCAAGAGAGCAAGTTGCACGCGCATTCCGAAATTTCTTGTTGCTGAAAAGTGCGCGCGCGTTTCAGCGGAGCTCTGTAGCGTGTTCCGTGACGCCGCGATTAATTCAGGAAGTGATCAAGATACAAAACATAGGGGGCCAGTCTAGAGTCACCCGCGCCTAAAAAGGAATCAAAGATAGACTTAAATTAATTTTAGCTGTAATTCTCTTTGTAAACCTGTGGGTTCAGCCGGTAATTTGGTTCAGTAGGGCTCTGCTCTCCGTTTCCGTTGCACGTTTCTGTTCTCGTGAAGCGTCTCGGAGGGCGGTAAGTCCCGGCGTCCCTCGTGGATCTCATCCTTGTACATACGTGTCTTCTACTGAAAGAAACCTAAAAGATACTGAAAGATACCTGAAAGAAACACTATTGCACTGAATTAAAGGTCGAGCCCCCTACTTCTTTGTGCGCCAACAAGAGCCTGTTAGACGTCACGTGCCCGCGGAAAGATAAGAGCAAAATACACTTATCGCCAGTTGCGTCGTCGTTTCTGAGAAAGATCTCACTTTGGCGCACGAAATCTCCGGAACGGTCGCAAACAAACATTTCCAGACGTCTCGCTACGATAGATGAATGAATGAATCCATAATTCCAAGTACGTTGCATCGCGATAATGACGAGCAAACGAGATGCAAGTGAGAGGGAAGGTGTTTTGAACTTGCAGGTGCAACCTTGAGAGTGCGACCACGATGTGTTTTCAAGATTACTCTGCGAAAATGTTGGAGACATTTGATGTTGTGATGAGACGTGTACACACACACACACACACATTTACAACATATTAATATATCAAGATTCCACTCTCCTATTTGATATGTTTTATCGGATATTCTCTGGACGCATCTCAAGGTGTTTGTCATTATCTCCTTGCAAAATGCGCAAAGTGTTAATATTGTGTCAAATATGGAGTTACCGGCCTATATAACAATGCACAATTTCGTTCGTTCTATGCGTCATGCGTCTCGCTCGCTCCGTAAAAGAGACTCACAATGCGCAATGCTCTTGGCCGCGCGCGCGTGGTAGTGCATTCGCTCTTTTCTTTCCATAAACGAAGATAGCATCGCGCATTGTTCTTGATAATGCGAGGGGAAAACAAGTACAATCCGCATGTATCGCGCACCGCGAAAGATCGCGAGTAGGTTCGTCTAGTAAGAGACGAAAGGAAACGCGAATACTCGTAGAAATCGACAGCACATGGTTACGCATTTCAATCATACAGATATATAGAATCCGTTGCCGTTGTCTCGAGGAACGACAATTTTAACAAGTTGAGTTCTCGGATTTACATCACACACGCGCATAGTTTACACGCGAACGCCTCATTGCCATTGTCGCGTTGATTCACGGCGTATTCATAATTAATTCATTCACTCAACGGGCAATAAGATGATTCTACAAAGCACTGCCATAATTTGAACTGTTGTTACGTTGATTTTAAAATCCTGCCAAGTAATACCACTATTTAATATTGTCTAACGAACGGGTCCTATCCTATGCTAAGTGATGAATTAATATATGCAAAAGTTCCGTGTTGCTGTCAAAGTATTCCTTTATCCGCATGTCTGAGTTTATATCTTATATTGAGATTATTTTTACATTTTTTAAATGACTCTTGATTGTTTCTCTGTACGTGAAACATGTCGTTATGTATTCAGTGTGATTTCTTGCAGTACGATCTTTATTTTAAAATGTTTACGCTTAAATGTTACGCCTTTTCTCAATTATCACATACTAATACTTCGGTATACCTTCTCCTTTTTAGTTTCAGTCGTTATTTAATAATTTCAAACCAACTGAACGCGCCTTTGGTTCTTAATTCGTAACGACAGGTTTCAGAAAAATCTTCGAGAGTATATCGCCGTACGATCAGACACCAATCAGTATGTATCGCGTTGTAGATTTTTCATTTCAGCATGCGCCTTTTGATTTGTCACTTGGTAAGGACCGGCTATAATATAATGTAACGCATTAGACTTTATGGTATAATTAATATTTATGGTAAATTAAGAGATTAATATAGCATGGCTCTTCCGTTCGTATAATTATTAAGTGATGAATTATCGTGGCGTGTATCTTGTTCTCACACCACACACTTGGATGCAAACCGTGTACGAAACGACAGTTTAATCCTCGAACGGTCGCACTGGTGCGCGTAGTGCGCCGTCTGATATTTATCAGGTCATCTCCTCTCTTTCTCCTCTCTTTCTCACCTGGATGTCCTGCAAATTGATATTAATATTATAACTTTACATACGTAGATATGTAAATTAGCGTTGGAATAATGGAAAATGAAAAGAGTCGCGCGTCATTTCAAAAACGCCAAAATTCCTTTTGAAACGTAACAAAAATCGCATTCTCCTCCATGATATCTTATTGTATCGTTACAAAGTGCACAAGACAATTTGCAATGATATAATTACGACGATCCTTTGAGATGAGCAGCCTGCGAGCAAGTGGCGCACTTGATGCGCCATCGCGCGCGATTGAGCTTTGCTCCGCGATGACGGTTCGGCTAGACACGGTCTCTCGCTCGAGGATTAAACATTTCGCGCGTAGATTACGCATAATCGCCCGACATGCGCTGATTTATCGTGACGATAGTGATTGCTCGGCGTCGTAGAACGTAGAGAAATCACGCGTACACCCGCCGCGAAGAAAGGGAAGACAAAAGAAATGGAACAGATGCTACGAAGATCCCTTCCAACCGCGGCTGACTTGTTGGCGTACGACATTAGGTTAGGTTCCTCGTAACCTACCTCGTCTTTCTTGTTACGCCTACTGCTACTGTTATTGTTGATGAAAACTCCATATTAATAAGAAATAAATATATTATCTCAAAAGTGAGCGTGTGTGTGTGTGTGTGTGTGTGTGTGTGTGTGTGTGTGTGTGTGTGTGTGTGTGTGTTTTGTGTGGAGTGTTGTACCACTCTCTTCTCTTTTGAGGCACAACACAGCAGACGCGGTGACAAACGTTTCTGCGAAATAAATGTTAAACACACGTCGAGGAGGTGTTACATCAATTGCAAAAGTGATCTTTTAAGTTTCTCATGAAATTTTTCTTACGTTTTGTGTCTTTTGAGAGAGAGAGAGAGAGAGAGAGAGAGAGAGAGAAAGAGAGAGAGAGAAAGAGAGAGAGAATGGCATCTACGTTAAAATACAATATTATCTTGGCGCGCGCGCATGTATGTGTGTGTACATTAGTCTCCTCGATCTCGTCTAAATTTAATTAACCGAATTCACCATGTTCCCGGCAATTGCCTGTCTAATTCGTCGTACCATCGTGGACGGCGTGTTGAGAATGACGGGCGCCGCGATTCTTAGCTACAATCCTGTTTTTTCCTGTCGGGTGCAATTTATTTCCTCCCAGGAGGGAGGAAGCCGGGTTTGTTGACACCGCCATATTGCCGGCGATGAGCATTTAAATTTAAATGCTCATCGCCGTACTCACGCGCCTAGCACGCTCGCGCGCACGTATTGTGTAACAATCGCGCATATGTTCGACGATAATAGTCGCGCGGCCATCTTCGATCGAATGACGCACCACGCACGCGCGTGCGCGCGCACGCGGCCCGTTGGAAATGGAAATGGCGGGAAATTACGCGCAATAACTCCGGCCCGGTAAAACAGCTGCGGGATCATCGCGAGACGAGCTTTCGCTTTTCCGCGCGTTAAAGCTGCCCACGACGGCAGAGTTTCCAGTTCGCGTGCCGCGCAAACGTTTTGCATCGCGCTCTATCGTTGTTCCGTTCGGCAATAGAAGAAAATGGTTATTTATGCGCATACAAATCGCGATAATTGTTCGCATGCGTACTTCCACGTCTCTGACGTCGCAGTATGACTCGTGGCTGAGTGAAAGAGCGAATTTGAAATAGTTGAGGCGATTTAGCGTTTGGTTCCAAGGGACAACACGGTAACGAGGGCCATCGTGAGCTCTTATTGAGGCTCATCTCGACCAGGTGCTCCAAAAGTGTCGTGTTCTCGGTTGAGAAAGCCGCGGAACACGAGGATGATATAATATGATACGCAAGATTATCAGAGATCGCTCGAAGAAACGAAGAGAAAAGGGTCATCGTTTCGTTGATGGTCAGTATCGTCAGTATCGTCCGTCGCGAGTCGTTATCTGACGGGGTAACCTGGCCTGGCGAAGTAAGTTGGTCTGCTCGCCGATTTTTCGTACAAAACAGCTGACGCGGCTGGCGTGTCACGCCTGTCCTCGGACGCACCACGCGAGACGCGCCGCTGCGGAATGTGCAAGTCATTCGAGTCATCTACGGTCACGATTGCTGTTTCACGATCAGCTATCGTCGTGGAACATGACAGAAGCGCGTCTCTCTCTCTCTCTCTCTCTCTCTCTCTCTCAGCGAGTCCTCCTCCCTCTCCTTTCGCTCTGTCCAGCATCTGCATATTCGCACTGTCCCGTTCACCCGTCGCACCCTTTTGTTTCTTGTTACGGAAGGAAGATTTTTCATGTGGAAGGAGAAAAAAGCTACGCTTCGAATACCTCGAGTCATTCGGACACTTTGCGATCAGCACATGACACGACATATTGATATAATGACTTAAAGATAAGAGGAGAGTGGGAGAACGAGAGGGGGAGGGAAAGAGGATACGCACACTTGTGTGTACACTTTGAATTTTATTTAAAACCGTGGAAACATAACAAGTTGCAGAAGAAGTTCAAAGAAGCGAGCCTCAGCGTTGCTCGTCGGTACGACCGAACCAACTCACGAGTCAAGTCTCAAAAATCTTTGAGAGCGAAGAATCGGGATTTCGGGAGAGGTTCTTCTCCTCGTTTCGTTGTCAATCATATCCGACGTGGTGGATCGCGACGACGTGGAAAACGGTGTTCATAGAAGCGATTTGCGATTTCAACGTCGCAGGATCGTGCTCCCGTCCCCCCCCCCCTCCGCCTCCGCCGCCCTGTTCCGGCAGCATTAGAATCCAGAAGAGACGTTCTCTCCGAGGAACTCCCACAAGAGAGATCCCACAGCGATACTCCATTTTCAACGCGTTCAACGCGTCGACTCTCTCCTCCGTTCCCCATAAATCCTCATGTACTTCCCCTTCGCTCGTTTCTTACCGAGTCACCGTCACGGTCACGTTGGGTTGTCAGTCGAGCGCTATCGGTGCGCGCGGACAAAAGTGCACGGTGTCGTGCGCAATCTACGGTAAATCGTGACGAAGCGATCTCGTGTCGCTCGCTCGCTCGCTCGCGGCGGTGGCGACGACGACGGTGGCGGCCGTTGCGAGAAAGTCCCGCCCGTCATTTAGACTGAGTCCGTGCGGCTGCTGTCTGCGCGCTCATCGACGATCACTTTGCGCCGAAGAGCACGTGCGTATGTAAATCGCCTCATTTTCGCACGCACGTCGCAAACGCATCTCGCTGCTGCTGCTGCTGCTTGACGGACAAACGCGCGCCGGTGACGCCGCATCTGTCGCGAGCCGATCTGGCGGCTCGAGGCTCGAGCGTGTGCCGCCGCACGAGCCGGCCGCCGAGGTGGAGGAGAGATGCCTGCGTCATCGGCGTGTATCATCGGCAAGATCGATCGCGACGACGAAACATGATCACGACGCCGCCGTCGCTGCCGCTGCCACCTTCTCGCGCGCCTTGCTCTCCTGTCTTCCTGTCGTGCGTCCAGTGATTTCTCAGCGCTAATAGATTGCCCGCGGTCCGGTCAGCCGGGTAAGTGTCATGCGCGCGACAGAGAGAGAGAGAGAGAGAGAGAGAGAGAGAGAGAGAGAGAGAGAGAGAGAGAGAGAGAGAGAGCGAGAGCGAGCCAGAAGACCTGCTCCGCCGCCGTTGCCGACGACGACAACGACGACGAAGACGGAGACACGACGATGACAAGACGACAACAATAATGACGACGACGACGACGACGACGACGACAACGGGGTCGCGATATTTCCGTTGTCGGAAGAAGCTCGCGGTCACGTGCGACGCTTCAGTGATACTCGCAATTCTGCATCGCGCGATTACGATGCCGTTATTGCGCGCCGCAACGCGCGACTGTGACTCCGTAGTATCGCGTAATACACTCGGAGACGGATAGAGATACATGTCACGACGTTGTTAGTCTCTCAAGATCTTTCCTGGAACGGTCCTTTCCTGGTGGAACGGTCACGTTCGTATGTTGTCCGCTTGGCTTTGCGCGGAGATCGGCGTATGAATGTGTGCCTCGACAGAGAGAGAGAGAGAGAGAGAGAGAGAGGGGCTGAGATAGAGATAGATTGAGACAGACTGGTATGTGTCAAGGAGCGTTTATATGTAAAGATCGGTGTCTCTTATTGTGTTTTGCAGCTTTCATTTTAATGGATGGAGAGAAAGATTGTCGGCGGAAGAAAGAAGCTCAGGGCAGCTCCCACCAGTCTCAGAGCAATGCATCAGATTCGCTGCCCGTATCAGGGGAAGAAGCGGATTGGGAGGGTGCGCTCAGCACGGAGAAGCACGGCGACCTCGGGGACATGACGTTCTGCATGGCCAATTATATGAAGGAAGCCATGAAGATGATGTTCATGATGCGCAGTCATCATATGCTGACTGATGTGATACTTGAAGTTGGTACCGAATTGTTCCATGCGCATAAAGTTATTTTAGCAGCTGCTAGTCCCTACTTTAAGGTGAGTTTTATGTGACCGTCTCAGAGAAGATTGACCATTTTCCTTGTTTATGTCTATGAAGATAGATTCATTTCTCTGTGATCAAGCGGAGAGACAGCAGACAACATTGGCAGTTTCCAAATTTTCAGGCCATGTTTACCGGAGGATTGAAGGAGTGCGAAATGACAAGGGTGAAACTCCAAGGAGTGTGCCCAACCGCAATGGCTCGCTTGATGTACTTCATGTATACTGGACAAATAAGAGTTACTGAGATTACCGTGTGTTCGCTGCTGTCAGCAGCTACCATGTTCCAAGTACGTGAATATTCGCAAAGTATGTTAAAGAACGGTAAAGAAAGTTGAAGAATATTACCAAAAAAGAACCAATCTCATCGGTTCCCCAGAGTATCCCAGCAGATATTGTATTGCAGTCCAATCTGCGTGATACCTAAACTTGCATCATGACACAGGTTACCAATGTGATAGACGCGTGCTGCGTATTCCTGGAGAGGCAATTAGATCCCACGAACGCGATCGGCATCGCGCACTTTGCCGAGCAGCACAGCTGCCAGGACTTGTACCACAAGGCGAACCAGTTCATTGTCCAGCACTTCAATCAGATATGTCAAGAGGAGGAATTCCTGCAGCTGTCCGCTATTCAGCTGGTATCGCTCGTTAGGAAGGACGAGCTGAATGTGCAGGAGGAGCGGGAAGTGTACAATGCCGTGCTCAAGTGGGTCAAGTACAACGAAGAGGCGAGGCGGCCGAAAATGGAGCATATACTGCACGCGGTGCGTTGCCAGTACCTCACACCGAACTTCCTGCGAGAGCAGATGAAGAACTGTGACGTGCTGAAGAAAGTGCCGGCTTGCCGCGAGTATCTCGCGCAAATCTTCAAGGACCTGACGCTGCACAAGAAGCCGGTGGTGAAGGAGCGCACGCCCAACACGCCCCGGGTCATCTACATCGCTGGCGGTTTTCTCAAGCACTCGCTCGACGTACTGGAGGGTTACAACGCCGACGACAAGACGTGGACGCAGCACGCGAAGCTGATCGTACCTAGGTCCGGCTTGGGTGGCGCTTTCCTCAAAGGCATGTTCTACGCAGTCGGCGGCAGGAATAACTCACCAGGAAGCAGGTGAGCAGCGCACTTTGACACGACCCGAATCGCAATGAATTCGTTATGATTGTTTATTAATCCGCAGTGATGATACGAGAAACTCTGCGAACGTCGAATTCACAAGACGTTCGCGTGATGTTTTCAGGTACGACAGCGACTGGGTCGACAGGTACAACCCGGTGATGGATCAATGGCGACCGTGCAGCCCGATGTCGGTGCCGAGAAACAGGGTTGGCGTCGCTGTGATGGACGGACTGTTGTACGCGGTGGGTGGCAGCGCAGGCGCCGAGTATCACAACAGCGTCGAATGCTACGACCCTGATCAGGATACGTGGACCAGCGTCAAGCCTATGCACATCAAAAGACTGGGCGTGGGAGTGGCGGTGGTGAACAGGTAGGTAATTTACATCGTCATCGCGTCGCGATATTCTTTGATCGCGTCGTTGAGCGCGTCAATTTACCGAGCCGCTTCATTTAGTATTCAAATTACGTATCAGTTTCTCCCTTTTTTCACACCTCTCTTGGTTTGCGTGTGAGACTCGTTGTCTCGTAACTCTACGATATTCTACGCGCTTGAAAGTTGTCCCCAGTTGCGCTTTGTTTCATTTAACTTTAACCACAAGAGTCCTTATTGCACTAAATACGGCGAAGGATCGCGAAATTATTGCGAGGGTGCGAGGGAAACGACACGTGAGAATCTCATTCTCGGCAGATTGCTGTATGCGATCGGCGGCTTCGACGGTAAGGAACGACTCAGCTCAGTGGAGTGTTACCACCCGGAGAACGACGAGTGGACGATGGTCTCGGCTATGAAGTGCAGTCGCTCGGGCGCCGGAGTGGCCAATCTAGGTCAATATATATACGTTATAGGCGGATACGACGGGAACTCGCAGTTGAACTCGGTGGAGAGATACGACACGGAGCGCGACGTCTGGGAATACGTGAGCAACGTCAGTATCGCCCGCAGCGCGCTTAGCGTCACCGTTCTCGACGGCAAGCTGTACGCGATGGGTAGGTCTGGTTGCATTGCACGATCCATAACGTTGCGCGATGGAACGTTATGAAGAAAAGGAGGTCTTCTTTCTCTCTTCAGGAGGATACGACGGTGCGACGTTCTTAAACATAGTGGAAATTTACGACCCCGCCAAGGATCAGTGGATCCAGGGTGTGCCTATGACGTCCGGGAGGTCCGGTCACGCCAGCGCTGTGTCGTACTATCAGTGCCCTATGCATTGCGATCATCTGGACCACAATATCGCATTGGAGAGACCGCCGTCGTGATGTGGCAACGGACGGTTCTTCTTGCTGAACAACGCTTGCGAATAACGACGGCCAATAAGATAACGTGCGGTCGCGTCGTTTATGCATTTCGTTAAGTGAAATGTGTACAAAGTGAGGAGGTGGAACTGTGGTGTAAAAGTGACGACATGAAAGATACGACACACACACATACGCGCGCGCACACACACACACGCATACACGGGTCGGGACGGGACATAAGGGGCAATCGACGTTTACGTGGACAACTCGACTGAGAATTGTATTTACGTAGTGTAATATAGCAGAGACGGCACGAGACGCGTGTCGTCGAATCGGACCAAGTCTGAAAAAGATTGCGACTAGCTGGCGAAAGATGTATTCTCTCGAGAAGCAAGGTGAAGTGAATTTTTTTATTCGTTATTTTTATCCTCTTCTTTTTCTCTTTCTCACCGCGACGTTTCGACTTAACGAAGGACCAAATTCGCCGCATCCAGCTACTAAGACAGATCAGACTGTAACAAGTTTTTTATAGCTTGGTCGCTCTTCGCGGACGACACTGTAATTAATATGTAATTGTACATATATCGTAAGAAAGTTATTTTCAAAGAACTCCCGAGTGTCTTTTCCCAAAACTGCTTCAACAGTCAGACTCTTTGTAATTAATTAATTGTGTATGCTGACTGCGCTTTGCGATTCATTCTTCTCGGCGCATTCTCATTGAGAGGAATGACGCACGCGGTAATACCCGTCGAAATCATAATATCAGCGTGGCGCGGATGTTAACACGTGTATTAACATATATGTCAATTCATGCGCGTTAATGCCGCGCTACTTGAACTTATCTAAATACTAAAGTTATTTACTTTGTTATCGAGGGTTACATAAACGATGTTTGCATGTTTAAAATGGAGATTTCAAAGCGAAGATAAAGCAGATAAATTGCTACCGCATCGGAACTACCGCGATCGAGCTCTTGTAAGATATATACATATGCACACACACATACACACAGATATATTTTAGAAGATCGTACACCCTCATATCCTGTCGTTGCCTCGACTTTTTTTCACGGAAATTCGCAATAAAATGTCGCATGCGGAATGTAAGAAGTACGTCACGTGTCCCATGTGTAAAGGCGCAGGTAGGGAGTGCCGACCAATATCGAAATCTTTGATATCCGTGCGTGTGTGCTTTTTGATAAAAAAAAATATATATATATATATATCTGTTGTGAAAAAAAAGGCAAGTCTACCACACGTGTGGCAGAAGGAACGACCTTGTCCATTCAACATGAGACTGCAAATTTAGCGCAAGTTGCGAAAACACCGATTACCGAAACAGCACATTCCGCTGCCTCGGGAGACTTGCGTTCCTCCGCGTTATCCGATAAGTATGATGCATTTGACTTCTTTAACGTGCTGTTTAAGTTTTATGCTTCTTTACGAGTACGATTCTCTCTCTCTCTCTCTCTCTCTCTCTCTCTCTCTCTCTCTCTCTCTCTCTCTCTCTCTCTCTCACACCGATGACTTGTTTATTTAAGTATTATTATAATATACATCGAGCTGTGTGCTTACAATTTATTTGTGTGTCTCCGTTCCTTTTTCGTCTAATTCAACTGCATGATTCAGCAAGTATCCGAAAGGCATTAATCCCGCGACCAGTCATGGAGATTACACGGCCGTACTGGAGGACGATTACACGGCGGCGCCCGAGGAACTCGCGAACCCGCATGAGACGCTGAAATTCGCTCTGCAGGATTTGAAGCAGGACCGATGGCAGAGCAACGTGCCGGCTTTGATCAAGCTGATGCACATCTCGAGGATCCACCCGGAATTGCTGGACTCCAACATGCCTCGTATATACAGAACTTTGTGCAGGTCATTCTCTTCAAGATCCATGCCGTCCTCGAAATACCGTCCTGCATTATTGTTTGCGTTTGTTTCTTCAACGTCACCGTCCACACTTTTCTATTATATTCCTCGTCTGTTATCTGTCGACTGACGTCATGCATGCAATGAGGCTTCGTCGTATTGCAGTTTACTGAAGAACACAAGGCCGCACGTCGTCAAAACTGTCTGTCAAGTGGCGATGGAGCTGTATAAAACGGTCCAGTGCACGCAGAGGCCCGAATTCGACGAACTCGCATCCGCATTATTCTTGAAGAGCACCCACACGAACAAGGGAATTCGAAACGACGCCCAACGCGCCTTAGATTCCATGATAACTCACTTGTCCCCTGCGACTTGCATTCGGATATTGGCTAGTGAACACGGCGCTGGGTAAACGAACGAACGAATATCTTAATTAGTCAAGCAAGTCAAACTCTCAACTGATGAAGTTGACGCGAAAAAGCCTCGTAAGCCTCAATCAGATCCTCTTGATAACTCTTAGACTCTTTATAGCCACAAAAATCCATTGATCAGAGCGACCGTAAGTCGACTGCTCTATAATATCATAAATATCATTGGAGTGGAGTGCTTGTTGTCAAGCGCAAGTATGAAGGATACCCGCCGAAAGATCTTCACCATGACTTCTAAATTCCTTCTTGACGGCAACAATGAAACGAGGTATCTCATTTCACTCATGAGGATTTATTATTTCCTGACAGAGACGCATCTTGCCTGCGTGATACATTAAACAACGTTGAGATATTACACAAAACGTTTGAGATATTACACTGCGAAATCTCTTCTCTCTGTACATAACTAGTCTTACATATGTTCTGTAAAATATAGAAGAGTCAGTCAAAAGAACTGTTGCATAAATGACAGCGTGGGAATAGAACGAGTTGTCAACTATATGCTAATTCCGCAGGAACGACGCGAAAAAGACGCTGAAAGCGATGATGGGTCATCAGGACTTTGACGCATTATTCTACCAAGACGTGGATTGGAAGATCATCAGCGGCATAGAGAAGCAATTAGTATTCTTAAAATACAGCCAAACTCACAGCATGTAACGTTACTCGCTGCTGTCCCAGCTGTCGTTTCAGCCAGTCGTTCATTTCGCGTGATGATTTGCCTCGACAATAAATCGTACTGTCAATCGTGATATTAAATTAAAATTGTAGTGATTATTATCGCTGACGTTTATTATTGCTAATTATTGTAACATATATTGCGAATTTCGCAACATCCTAATCTCACGCTCGCACTTACGCCGCTTTATCTACATTTTATTCGACGTGTCATGATTATGTAATGACACTCGCAGCGTAAGTATCTTCGAGCTCTCCGCTTTGCCTTGTTAACGACGTAACGCTTTGAATTGACGCCAAAATATGGCGCTCGCCGTTACCTAGCCTAACCTAGCCTTGGTTTGACTCCAACTAACCAAACCTAACCATACCATACCTAACATAACCTTCACATGCCTAACCTAAGAGGTCCGAGCATTGACTGGCATCCGAGTATCCGAAATTCACCGTGTTCCGCGACGGCGAATCATCGTCGACGAGGGGCGAGAGGCGGGTGACAAAATGCCGTCAGGTATCTGGGCGTCGATGCGCAGCATCGTCGACGGCGCGATTCGGATGTGAGGCCTGAATAAAGCGCGCGACGCGATGCGATACGTTTACAAGTTGTTCCTGCTGTGCCTTATCCTGGCCGCGCTCATCATATTGCTCAATGTGACCAGCAATTTTTCCAATAAGTTGTACGACCAGCAGGCAGCCGGCAAAGAGCGCCTGTTGCTGCTCCACAAGAAGACTCCAGCGACAACGGCGACGAGCGAGGTGACGATATGCGTGGTAGTGTGCGGAGACAGGCTATACGAGGCCCTGACGATGCTCAAGTCGGCGTTGGTCTTCGCCAACAGACCGCTGCAACTAGTGATATTGGCGGAGAACAACCTGATACCGGCCTTCAGTGAGAAGCTATCAGAATGGAAGCTCATATCCAACAAGACTTTCGACTTTGTGGTGCGACCCATTACCTTTCCCGAGGGTAGCGACGTGGCCATGTGGAAAAAGCTGTTTAAGCCTTGCGCGGCTCAGCGACTGTTTCTGCCGGTGAGTCGACGTTATCCGATATCTTAAGTCGCTTCCAGTGGAATTTGACCCGCAAGATTTGCACTTTTTCAGACCGTACTGAACGACACGGATGCGGTGCTCTATGTGGACACAGATACCCTGTTTCTGGCGCCGCCGGAGAAGATCTGGGATGAGTTCAAGAAGATGAACTCTAGCCAGCTAGCAGCTCTCAGTCCTGAACATGAAGACCCCAACACTGGTTGGTACAACAGATTCGCCAAACATCCGTATTATGGCAAGCTGGGTGTGAATTCCGGCGTGATGCTGATGAATTTGACAAGGATGAGGGAGTTCCGATGGACGGACTATGTGATTCCCATTCACAAAGAATACCGGCTGAAGATCACCTGGGGCGATCAGGATATAATCAACATAATATTCCATTATCACCCAGAGAAGCTGTATGTGTACTCGTGCCGCTATAATTACAGGCCGGACCACTGCATGTACATGTCGGTGTGCAACGAAGCGGAGCGAGATGGTGCTCTGGTGTTGCACGGCTCGCGCGGTACTTTCCATTCGCAGAAGCAACCACCATTCAAGGCCGTGTACAGGGCCATGCAGGAGTATCAGCTCAACACTGATCCGTACGACGAACTGCTTGTGCCAATGAGAAATTACCTGGCGATGGAGGACAGGTCAAACTGCGGCCGAGTCGGGAAGGTGTTCATTATCCAGCCCGAGTTGCACTTGGGTCGCAACTTTTGAATTTGCTGCTCGACAGCCCATCAGCATCTACTTCCAGAGTGATATTACTTTCCCCGCGCGTTTGTGAGTCTTCTCACACCCCTTTTTTGATAATTTCTTGATACATATAGATGTGTTATATACAGATAACGGAGCAATAACGAATAGGATGTAAGTGTTTGTACGTAATCATTTTTAGTCGTAGCGTAAATCCGCGTTTTCCCTCGGTCCCCAGAAATTTCCAGAGAGTTTTTAGTATTTCAAATACTTAACTATATTACACCAATATTTACACACATAGGTATATATATATGTATTATATGTCAGAATCCGAATTGCGAGGTTCTTTCCCAGGTGATTGTGTGTCCCAGAGTGTAATCCGTGTTGATTTCGTATGAATTTCATATTGTAGACTGAACCTTTTCTGTGGTGCATTTGAGTTATCTTGTTGACAAGTGCGCTATGTTGTTACTGTTTGCATGAGAAGTGGTGCGGCGAATATGTTGTTATACATTTTTATCCGAATTTCGACAATACTTAGCTTGCAAATCTATTTCGAGGAAAAGCGTCGATTAAAGACTATCTGCGAAATTCGTGAACTTCACAGACTGAACATCAAAGATATTTCTAGACCACATTTTAGTAACAAAAAATGACGATAGCTAAAAGCCGAGTAAGTCGCGCTTATCATGTTTGTAGCAGATGGACAATATTAAATTGTCTATTTGTTTAGACGCCAGATAGACTTTAATTGCAATATATGCAACGTTACTTCGAAATTGATGTATGTGTGATTTCATGAATTTCGTCAAAATCAAATTAATGCATCATCTTTTTGCTTGAATTTGAGAAAATATATAACTGGACTTGCAACATTTCCAAAGTGAACGACTCATTTTCTGACGAAACAGTTGATATTGTAGGTAAAATTCATATAAATACATATTATCGTAGCGTTATATATAATTAATTAAAATTGCACGAAAGTGTTCAAATTTTTACATGACATTTCTTACGATGAATATGGGTGGTTTGTATCGTTTCATCGTCCAATTGTTGGAGAAATCATTTGTGATACTTTTCTTATAAAATAATATACAAGGCTTATGAAAATAAAGATACTATAGAAACAACAGATATGAAGTCCTCAATGACCAAGAATTATGTCGATGACATTATTTTTGTCGAAGTATACAGTCCATTAAATAATAATTACTATTCAGGTATGTGAAGAAAATAGCGGAAGCGAAAACACACATGCCATTGCATTCGACCTGAAGGTAATTCAAGAGCGATGACAATACCGACTGTTTTAGATACGCCACCGACGAGATACTATTGGGTTGGTAACTAAGTGATTGCGGATTTTGTCGACAGATGGATTTTACACTTTCTTTTGTTTCGTTAACGTGTTCAAAGTACCTAACCCATGTTTTTTTCTTATTGTTTGGACTTGTACCTTTCATTTAGTACAAAAATTATATCGATTAGTTCTTTAGTTTTGTTTTTATCCCAATTTAAAAATGGAAGAACAAGACGTGCACTTCAGACATATTTTATTGTATTATTTCCGAAAAGGCAAGAACGCATCGCAAGCACACAAGAAGTTATGTGCCGTGTATGGGAATGAAGCCTTGAAAGAAAGGCAGTGTTAAAATTGGTTTGCCAGATTTCGTTCTGGTGATTTTTCATTGAAAAATGCTCAACGATCTGGCCGTCCAGTTGAAGTCGATGAGATCCATATCAAGGCCATTATCGATTCAGATCGTCATAGCACAACACGTGATATTGCAGAGAAGCTCAATGTATCGCATACATGCATTGAAAAAAATTTAAAAAAGCAAATTAAAAATTTTGAATTTTCATTCTTATTTAAAATCCGCAATCACTTAGTTGCCAATCCAATATAATCGGAGTCTCGTCGCGTTAATTAACATGTGCTCCTCCGAGCGGATCGAATGCTCACCGACGGCCACTGTCAGTGCCACGAGCGAATGTCCGGAGCGGACGGGATGCTGAATTGAGAAGCAGGACGAAGGGAACGGGACGCGGGCAACGATACATCATGCGTCTCCAAACGTATCAAATCGTTTATTATACAGGAGACTTTGATACGGCAACATGTATGTAGAGAATTTAATATTTAATACGTACTTTTATTTTTCCTGCTTCCCCTCCCGCTCTTTTTAGACCTCCGGGCATAGTCTGGCATAGAGATAGTAACTATAGTTGCAGCACGAACATAAACCGCCTGAAAGTGGATGTAGCACGGACTTCCACAACATGCAGATTTTACCACCAAGACCTAAAAGTGGATGTAGCATCGTAGTTCTCTCAAAATGGATGCAGATGGCGCCTATTCCCAGTGCGAAAAATCGGTGTCGCCGAAAACGGCGTGTTGGCCGCTCTCAGGTTCCTCTCTGTGGCAACTATGGTTGCAGCACGGACATAAACCTCCTGAAAGTGGATGTAGCATGGACTTCCACCACATGCAGATTTTACCACCGAGAGTGGATGTAGCATCGTAGTTTCTCTCTCAAAATGGATGCAGATGACGTCCTTTCCCAGTGTCGCAGAAAATGCCGTGTTGGCCGCTCTCAGGTTTCGCTCTTCTGATATTACCTCGTCGGTGATATACCTAAGAGGGCGCTAATGCACAGCGAGATTTATCTGGTACGCTAAATCCCGTAAGATGAACAGTCTTTATTAGTGTCTCCGTAAAAATAATCGGTTCTCACAAAATTTAGTAGAAACTAAAGCCAGCATTTTTTTGTGAACTTTTTGCAATTGCGTCTAATAATGCAGATAAACGCTCGTTGAGTTGTGTAAGATATCACTTCTGAATTTCTCTTTTCCGGAAGTGTATGAAACTTTTGCAATTCCAAGTACGCATTTGAAAATTATGAATTGAAAATTGTTTCTGCACAATTGTTAGTGTTCGTCCTGGTGCAACTCTACAACAAACTCTGTAACAAACATTTAATATCTAATTATTATAATTTTGATTTATTTATTAATTTTTATTTATTACGTAGAAAAATTATGAAATAATATTGGCGCACTGCGAATCTGTCAAGACGATCATATGAGCTGCCGTACAGATGGTGGGGGACGAGCATTCGAGTGGTGGGAAATATACCTCTATCTGGTACGATTGTGTACGGATCAGTCTCCTCGTTGCTGCTTTCTAGACACGAAGGCACGCGAGTTTGCAAAATTACTGCGTGATTTCCTCTCGATCTAATGTGCTGTTATTCACATCTGCAGAAGACATCGGTGGTATTGAGAACAATCAATGAGAACGTCGCGTCATCGTTAGCGGACCACAGTTCGACTTCTAACTTCGGGCCGGGTCTCACCGAAGGGGATCATCTCCGTTAACCAGTTTTCGCATACTTTCTCGTTTACTTCACCGGATGTCGTAGATCAGCTCTGTGTAAATATGCGAGCGGACAAATTTTAAGGTAAAATGCAGTTTCACAATGTAATCGAGTCGCTCGTTTTAGAGCGAGAGAAAGAGAGAGGGAACCGTGCTTCACAGAATTATTCACGTCACGTAAATATACGAAGATGATCGAAAGTAGGTTGACCCGATCTTAGCATTCTTTCTCTTCTTTCCTCCTGCCTCTCTTTTTGCTAATGAACGTTAAACGGTAGAAAAGCAACATTTCTCAAAATGATGAAGTGTTTGGCTAAAATAACAACGGATTGCTTCCGTTCAGTTATATCAGATGTGTTTTTGAGAATACACCTTGGGAAAAGTAAATATAACGTTTAAAAACGTTGCGGTTAATGGGTGGACCACTCACAGTTGAGTGCGCGCACCGAGTATCAGCACCGAGTGGCTATTGAGCAATGAGCTTCTTCTGTGAAGCACTTGATTAGTAGAAAATAAAAGGGAACAGGCTCGCGCGCTGCGTCCAAACACGAGATAGAAGCGCGAAGCACAGTGAGAACCTCAAGTGAGAATCGAGATCAATCGCCGAATTGCTCATTGCATATTTCCATAGCCGACACGTTGATACGCTACTCAGCTGCGTAGCTGATGCGGAAAGTATGGGCATCTCAAAAGTCAGACTCTTTAACGAAGAGCCTAAAAAGAGCTAATAACAAACTTTTCCCAGAACACCTGTCCTACGCGCAAGAAAATTGACTCGACTTGCTCGAAGAATTGAGACGCAAAGCGGAATATGCGATTTCGAGCAAGGGTAATTTCATTCTCTCAATTTACTCTTCGAGTCAACCCACAATTTGACGCGATTCACAGCGCTTGAACTAATTTACATATTTACAAACCAATTCGCAGATCGACGAAGAGCAAACCGATTTGAATGAAACGTTTAGGAATGGAGGGAGAAGCGGAGACGATCCAATAACATAATTTCAAGTTAATATCTAATCTCTTCGACTGGACAGAACTGGATAGTCGCAGCCTCTCCGGGATATGAACTTCCATCTATCCTTTCGCTTGTCCTCGTGATTTTCGCACAACGATCGCGAAGCGACCCTTTGCTGCCGCTGCCGACGACTTTCGATCTAGCGCCGGCCCTGATCCGTACGACGCGATGATCGCCGAGCGACGTAGCTCGCGCTCGCGCACGGATCCGCGACGAGCGGTGATAAGAATCGGCCGGAATGATAAGTGATGCGATAACGGGTGAGCGAAACACAACATATAATAATAACGAATTAAAGGTGAGAAAAAAGAGGAGGAGCAGCGCTCACGCAGCGGTCGGAGTAGCGGAGCAGTTTCTGACGACGATCGGCGCGTCGCTGCCGATTTTCCTCCCCGTGTCGTGTCGTCCGAACGGCGACGGAGTTTTCGTGCCCGTGAAAAAGCCACACGAGTACGGACACGGACAGGTGCGCGTCGATCGCCACGGGAAGAGGTGAGAGGCCGTATCTTCTCGTTGTTCCGTGCGTGTTGCGTTATATGCACGCATACGTACGCCAGCTCGTAACGTTACGGTATCGACATGTATAGCTTGTATAGGGTGTCCCGAAAGCCACTGATAAATTTCTCGACCTTGTGGAATCAATCGGGAACATTCAGCTTTTCTTCGTACTGCTTTGTACCTTCAGGTCTCAGGGCCTACAACATATGATTTAAGTTTCAAGAAACTGACCGATTAGTAGTCGAATATTCTTCTTAATGTTACCTATGATTGATCAATTCCTTAAGACTTAAGGCTTAAAGTACAAAGTTTAAGTTGTAATTTCTAGCCTTAGTGAATTGGATACTTCCCAACACGTTAAATACTTTAGCACTTTAAACCTTAAGTATTAAGAAACTGACCAATCACAATCAAAGTTAAGGAGAATATTCGACTGGTCAGTTGGTCAATTTCTTAAAGCTTAAATCGCTTCGTTGTAGACTAAGCCTTATGCGACACGAAGATCGCTTGCAGTTGACGAATGAACCAGAGAGACAGAAGGAAAGAGGGGGGGAGAGAGAGAGAGAGAGAGAGAGAGAGAGAGAGAGAGACAGAGAGAGAGCGAGCGAGCAGCTTCTGTCGAACGTTCGGCAAAACGTCGGCAGCGAGACCGAAACGTCTCCAAAGGCAATGATAAACAAGATAAACATAACGTTGCTAACGCGACATAAGAAAAGAAGAAAGTAGAAGTAAGACAACGGTAGGTCCAGAAAATGGGAGATCCGTGGTTTGAGAAATGAAATTCAACTCCTATTGTTCGGAATGATCGTTCGGTTATCAGCAATCCGCTTCTGGGACGCTCCGTATTCGATAACGCCGTATCTGATGCTACCGCGCTCGGTGCTCGCAGCCGTCATATCGGTTTTAATTGTTTTCAAGGTACACCAGCGACGAACGGCTTGCGCAGTTGATTAAAGAGGCCATGTTTCGCTCGCTGTGAGCCTCATACTCGCCGGCTCCACGGTGAGTCGCGAGTTCTTAACGGAGCTGATACGAGCACATGATAATCGTCGTAACAGTAAAATACGTAACGAGGAGGGAGCGTGATCGCGATGTTACAATACAGTAACATGTGGTAAAGTGATAGTACGATAGCGTAATGCCGGGAAAGTAACGTCCAACTCGGGGGATCTAGCCTAAATTCCAACAAGAGATGGCTTTATTTCAAGTTAAAGCGATTCTGTCCCGTCGGTAAAAAATGCCCCGCTACTTTCACCGCGTTATACTTGAGTGCTTGCGCAAAGTTGTAACGTTTCCTCATACTGTGACCCTGTAATATGCAAAACGAGGAGTCAAACGCGTTGTATAATTATACACTGCGTTGGGTACCAACGAAGACATTTTTCAAAGAATATCATTTCCTCGCCACTGTCGCTGACTGGGGCAGCAGGAACATTGCGAGCCGCAGTTTGATCGGATAATTGAACAATCAGGTTTAAGTAATCAGGTTTTTAAGAGAGAGAGAGAGAGAGAAAGATCCGTTCCTCGCCGATATCGTGGGACATAAATGTCAGATGTTGAAGACAGGGAGAAAACGACGGTATGATCAGTAGCGCTGTCTCCGTATTTTCTCCCCGGCGAAGGAAAATAATTCATCACGATCGTTCGGTCGGCCGATCATTAAAAAGAGAGAAGAGAAAGAAGAACAGGTGTGGCATTAACGAGTTCGTGAACGAAAGCAAACAAGCTGTAACTCCCGCGAGAGAAGATCCCGCTTTGTCTCGTCGGTCTCGACGGTGCGCGACGAAAACGAGGAAAAATTCCATCGAGCGAATTCCGCCTCCGACAACGAGACTCGCTCGTAAAGGCGTCTGTTTGTCGACTGGCGCATTTTAATTAGGTTTAAACGATCCGGTCGCTCGCGAGAGCGTCGATCGCGTGACGGCGGAACGCTCGAAACGGTATTGTTGCTCGCGTGGCTCGCGTCTAACTCGCTAAACCGGCCCGTCGTCTGCCTGCGGCGAACGGCGTTTACGAAATCCACGACAGCTTAGTCAGGAACCGCGAGCCGATGCCAACGACCTGGCAAACCGAAACCACCTGTTCGCTGCTCGCTCGCCCACACCGGCCGCCTAACTCTGCCTACGTCGCGCGGGCTCAACCTGTTATCGCTCGCGTTCGCGTTCACTTTGACACCGTTTCGCTGGGCTGCGAGGTAAAATTGTTGGTGACACGCAAGACCCTCGATCCACCGCGCGATTCTCGGGCAAATCGCAGTTTGCGCGACACGCAACGAGGCCGAACGCGCAATTCGCGAATTCGAGCGTAGATCGGCGGAGATTGCGTCCGCGTGAATGACGATATCCACTCCTTCGTGCCGCTATTTGGTTACCGGGTATTCAACTGAATTTTAAAGGATTTTTCTTTTTTTTTTTTGTGAAAATGAACGTTTATTTCGAAACAAAGTGACAAGTATGTGTTACTCTAAGTATTGTTCATCGTTAGCTACAATTCCTTCTCATCTTTCTAGTAAAAGGCGGATTCGACTCGGCGGATCGAACGACTCGTCTTTTGTGGTTATCCATGAATCGAGCCATTTTTTTGATATCTTCTAAAGAACTGAAGTGCTGGGTGAGAAAGGTGATTCTGCATGGATCGAAACAGGTGGAAATCAGAAGGAGCGATGTCTGGTGAATACGGCGGGTGAGGCTAGAACATCCCATCCGAACAGCTCTAGCGTTTCCTTCACCGGTTAAGCGACATGTGGCCGAGCGTTGTCATGCTGGAAAATCACTTTGTCGTGTCTTTTGGCGTATTCTGGTCGTTTTTCTTCCAATTCTCGGTTCAGCTGTACTGGTTGTTGCCGATAACAGTAATGCTTTCGCCAGGTTTTCAGCAGCTCACAATAGACCACACCCTTCTGATCCTACCTAAATACAGAGCATTACCCTTCGAACGATAGATAAGTGGAAAATCTCCACTTTTGAATCGTCTAAACCAGTACAAGTTAAGATCGATGGAGCGTAATCCCCATAAGCTTCGGACAGCAAACGAAGACTTTCAGCTGCCGATTTTTTCAAATGGAAACCAAAAAGTAACGCTTCCTGCAAATTGCGTTTCGTTGGCACAAAATTCGACATATGGAATGCGCTAAAAAATAAAAAAATATGTTACGTATTTACACTTGGATCAAATGAAATATACTGATTCTTAAAGCCTAATGACAGGGCTTCCGTATGTATGAAGTTGACTTCAGTATGGGCCGATGCCACTAGATGCTCATTGCGCCATCTCTTGTAAATCCTTTAAAATTAAGTTTAATACTGAATTAAGTGTAATAGCTGAAAAATGCCGGGTTCCGACGGAAAGAGAGGAGGAAAAAGAAAGATGGTCCGCGCAGACAGCGAGTCACGTTGGATAAAAAAGTCAGAGGCGAATAATGAAATCGCACGTGGCTTTGCGTCACATTTCCCGGCTGACTTGAACAATGAACCTTCGGACGGGCGACGACGATCTGTCACTTGCGTGTGGCGTCTTGCGGTAGTGGCTCCTCGTAAAAATATTGCATGCGTCTCGAATCGCAAGTCTCTCAGAAGATACGGCGCGATTACTGAAATCGATCATCGGGGCCACCTATCTGGCTGGATTTTAAAAATCTCGCGATGCGATCTGAGATTAAAATTCGCGATTGCACTTCGTCGTGGGCGATCGTGACTTACACAAATCATCACAACGGCGGCACGTACCCTTTGATATCCGAATGTCTCGAGACGGCTGCAAATCTGCACGATTAGATGAGGAATTCGATGAGGAAACTGAGGGAGGATCCTAATTGAAGAAAAAGATCTTGAATTGAAGAGAAAGATGACATTTGAAGCAAAAATTCGTCGAATTTGGAAAGCGATTCCGCAGCATTCTCGACGAGTACAACCAGACCCGAGCCAAGTCACAACGACGAGAAGAGCGGCGCGTGTCGTGAAGCATTAAACGCAATTATACTAAAAGACCGGAAAGGAAGTGAAACATCAAAAGTTGCATTCGAAGCGAGTTACAAGCGTCGTCATCATCGCGTGGTGTCGCGCGCAAACGGGGGGCGTCGTCGGCCGACGTCGAGGGACGCGGGGCACTGCTTTGTTTAAAGTGACGTTGCGTAAATATCCCGTATTCGTCCAAGGCACGCGATTGCTCGAAGCAATGAGATATTGCGGCCCGAGAAGGCGTACGCGACTCCTCGGCGTGTACCTGAAAACGTGTCATTCCGCGAACGCGGCCCCTCTCTCGCGTCTCTCGCGCGCGTCTCTACCGCGTGATGGTGATCATGTAAAATAATAACAATGCGAATCAATCCTTTGCGAGTGATCCTATTTGCATTTCGCTGATCACAATTATGTGTCTGAGCTTTTGCGTCATACGTAATTTATTGAGCAATATTTGATCTAACATTTTTATTTAAAGTTCTGCACAATCGTATTCGTTGCTCCGCCATCGTCGCCGCATGTAAACTTTTTAAATACCAGCTAGGCCGATTCGATCGTGAGACGTGCTCCACGCTGAAAGGCATCGCACGAATTATAGTAAATTCAGCTGCACAAATAGAATGTTAATGATAGCCAACAGATATTCGACTTCTACGATAATTCATTGAATGCACTTTGCTTCCTCATGTGCACTAAACACGCTGCATCTTTCAATAATTTTGTATATACTGGTTTGGTTATTGACATATGTCAATTTTAATACTTTTCACTATATGTAAGTTCGATTGATCTTCATTATATTAGTCATCTCAATTTTATGTTTACCAAAAAAAAAAAAGGTGTTTGGTAAGCCGTAAAGGGTCAAATAAATAAATAAAAGAATATTGCGAATAAGCACGTAGCCGGGAGATTCTTCGAGCACAAGTGCGCGAAGAATCGCACGATTTATCGTTGTATACTCCGCGCGACCGCGGAGGTTGCGGACTGAGGTTGCGCCCGATGTAACATGTGGCCGATAGGTACTTCTATTTTATCTCGCGCCGCAGCGGTGAGTCGCGAGATCGCAATTACCGCCGCGTGCTTCTCCTGTCGCCGTGGTTCTCACTGCGCTTGTCTAACGTCAATACCGAAGCCGAGTATCGCGCCGATCTGGCGATTATCGACCGTGTGTTGTGATTCAACGAATGCTGATTTAATGCTCCCCCGCGCTGCAATACGCGGCGATTGTCCCCCCGTGCTATTTGCGCGGAGATATCTCGATCGAAGCACGGCGCAGCGCCGCCAGACAATCGTTCAACGTGCAGAAGCGGCGGCGGTGGAGGAGTGACCGAGTTTGGGATTCTCCATCGAGCAAAAATATTTATACACCGGATAAATCTGGAAAAATTTGGAAAAATCAACACACTTCCTCGGGGGGCTTGAGAGGTATCGCTTGGCAATGAGAACGAACGTGTGACGAAGACGAATAATTTTTGAAACAAAAGAAACGGACGACGATTGCACGGAGCACACGTAGGGTTGCCAAGTCCAAAAGTTAAAATTATCGGACATTTCTTCTTTGCTAACAGACCCAAACCGGAACAGAAATAATAATCATAACGTTACATTAAATACAAAATATGACAGGGATTTCTTTACGATATTAATTTCCAAACAATTTTGTAAACAAGATTCGATTGAATAAAATAATAAACTATTACTTTTTTAATATATATGGAATGACGGATCGGCAGATCATCTACCTAGATGGCTTTTCGTGGCGCTCGCGATCGTTTGTAGGCGCTTGAAACGGAGAAACGTTGCTAAAACCTGAACTCTCATTCCATTGATTGGATTGGAACTTAAAAACCGGACATATGACGTCCGGTTTGACTTATCACCCGGACACTTCTGAACTTTTGAAAATCTGAAAAGTCCGGGTCTCAAAACCGGGACAACCCTAAGCCACATGCCACAGATGTGTTATATTTGGTGAATAATAGATGCACAGCGATGCACAAGTGTGCGAGTATTTGAATTGAGCATGCGATCATTCTTGCGGTTTCAAATAAAGTAATTAAAAATATTCCCTCACGACTTTAGCGCTCATACCGTCAAGTCGTTGGACGTAAAGGCTAATTTCCATTGAGGCGCTTCACAAGGATCTCTTGATTACTTTTATAAGAATACTTTATGAGGAAAGAAAAACTCGCGCGCGCGCATTTGTAACTTGCCAGACAGCAGGGACGTCTGAAATACAT
The DNA here is from genome assembly GCF_003227715.2 of Harpegnathos saltator. Taxonomy (NCBI): domain Eukaryota; kingdom Metazoa; phylum Arthropoda; class Insecta; order Hymenoptera; family Formicidae; genus Harpegnathos; species Harpegnathos saltator. The sequence goes on from NW_020230639.1 coordinate 176,804, forward strand.
CTTAGAGACGTCTGAGGGACACATGAAATAAGTATAAGATGTTCCCGAGGACGTCTGTTAGATTCACATCGCGTTCGCTTCAATGTAGAATCGCGGAGGATTAAGAGAAGCTCAGGCTCACCTGCCTTCTCGATCCGCTGAATCTCGCCAAGCCAAGCTTCATAATGAGAACGTCGTCCCATCGCTAACGGAGCTTACCTATGATTTATTCATACACGCAGGACCGAGAATGCCGCTCTTCAAGCCGCGGGCCACGCCGAGATCGCCGATAACGGAGAAAGCTGCGAACGGCGTGCAGCAGCAGCAGCAGCAGCAACAGCAACAGCAACAGCAGCAGCAGCAGCAGCAGCAGCAGCAGCAGCAACATCGGAACCATCATCTTCATCATCAGACCGGTGACAATAATCATGACGGTGCGAGCAGTAACGGTAACTGGCCGAGCAATAGCGCGGCACGATCGGCTTTTACGCCGAGTGCTCCACCCGACTACGAGCAGGCGACGAGAGGATCCCGGGCCCCGAAACCGTCGCTGGTCTTCCACTGCCAGCTGGCCCACGGCAGCCCCATGGGCCTGATCTCGGACTTTAGCAACGTCCGCGAGCTGTACCAGAAGATCGCCGAGTGCTACGACTTGCCCGCGGAAGAGGTGAGTGCGAGTCGTCGGGTGAGTCACAGAGTCGCCGCGACGTTCGTAGTCCTGGACGGTTGTTGAAATATTTAAGGAGTTGTCATTATGATTATTAATTAATTATGATTATTAAATCATGAATGTACAGGTCAGGGAGGGTAATGAGTACGACGTAACGAGTCCGATTTTCCACGCTGTCGTGAAATCCCTGCGAAGAACAGGGTTCGGTTGCGATTAACGATGAACGAGCCAAACGCGTGTTTTGGCGGGAGAAGACAGAATTTCTGCTTCGTAGCCAGCAAGACCGGTTCTTAGAAATTGTGTCTCCTCGGAACCGGAACACTTTCGGTTCCTTCATCGGTTACGGTTGGTCAATCGTTTTTCTCCGTATACGAATACGAGCTCAGCGGAATCTACTTACTAATTCCTAAGATAAATCGATCAATGGTTGGATGCTCATAATATGAAGATATTAAAACAAATATTTTAAAGAATTATTAAAGCTGAAAATATTAGAAAAAAGAATGCAAAGTACAGTTTGCTCAACGAGAAAGTGTTGGTGATGGTAATCTGAAAAGAATAAAAGATAAAGTCAAGTTATTTCTTTTAAACAAAAATAGAAGATTTTTCGTAATGCGCAATTATCTAACATTTGATTCAGTTGCTTTCATTATCGATTATTGCTTGGCCATCATTCTTGCACCATTTTCGACCAGATTTTCGGCGTATTCTGGTAAAGAACGCCATATTGTTTTTATTTTTATGCTGCACAGCTGCTTAAAAGTAAAGACACGCTCTCCTTTAAGTTTCATCTTAAGGTATGACCATATATTTTCGATGGGATTTGCGTCTGGAGAGAATGCCGGCCAGTCCATCATAGCCGCCATTTTCGAGCTTTCCTGACAAGCGGTTTTTTCACAGTGGACCGAAATGTGGTGATACCGCGTCATTTTCATACAGGCGGCTTCTGATGGTATTAAGCGAGATATGTTGACCTTTTCGGCGGAGTTTTGATGAGACAGCCCTCTTTCTGGCAAGTCGTCAACATTTCCAGCGGTTTTAAATCTATTTACTCACCTTCTTACGAAAGCCTCTGCCTTTTTAATTGCTCTAACAGTTGCTGCGATGATTGTTAATTTTGGTCCTTTAGAATGCTCAATAAGAAACACTGCCTCCTAACGCTTGAAATATTTTACACTCGTTTTTAAAAATAATGTTTACTTTTAACGACTACTCGACGCAACTCTTTGATGTACACTGCGCAGAAGAAGTTAGTTTCGAGACTTAAACGGGTATAAGGTACACTGAGAGAAAAGTGTATGATATTTGGAACTATAATGATATAGTAACTAAATTATAGTCCGAAATATCATATTTATTTAGTCAGTATTACCATAATATCGGTAGGTAGTAATTACGATATGGGCATAGTATAACCAACCATATAATATTTTTACTAAGAATTATAGTAAGTTAAACTAAAATTATTGTACGGATACAAATATAAAATGGTAGGTAAACTAACCCTTTTATATAGTCAATATTACCAGAATATTTGCTAAATGATGACAGATGTAACTGATATGAGTATTAAATCTCACTATACTTGTGAATGAGAAATTACCATATATGTGGTGAAAGTAACTAAACAATTATTTAAGACAATCATTGACTATATATTTGTGTTTATTCTACTATATTTTGCAGATTCCGAACTATAAACGAACTATAAAAAGTATGGTTGACGCCAAAATGAACTATAAAATATAGTGAGATTATAGTTAATTCAACTATACTTTTCTATCAGTGTAGATGGTGTAGATGCTACTGAATGATTTTCTACTTAAAAATATCACCCACACTCTCTTACTGAACGGACTGTATGTGTTTGAAAGAGCAACAAGTCGGCGATACGAGATAAAGCCGTCGCAGCCGACGATGATGGAGTGTCGTGCGGCGCGACTGGGAGCAGGTACCGGTTAGATTGTTGCAGCGCACAGGTGCAAGAATAATATCCACACGCGTGCGAGCGCAGCTCTCAGTATTCCCAACGCGGAACACTCCGCGTTAGTTGGGGAGAAACAACACCGGACGCAGGAAACGCCGGTCACGGGCTGTGGCCTCTCTCGTCGACCTGGCGGATATGTCCCGACGTGCAATTCGACGTGTAATGACGCGCTGTAAACGCGACAGCCGCGAAGTAACCGGGTCGCCCGGAGCCGACCCCAACTCGTTATGGCTCGTTTGAAGCCTCTCTACATCGTAATTTCTCATTGCACGTCAGCTGCGCTAATCGCAGCTCCTGGCTGCAGAAGCCGCGCTTTATCGCGAAACGCTTGGCAAACACGGATAAAATAAAATGAGAGATAAACTAATGTAGATATAACTTCGACAGAGAGAAATATCTCGTGGAAGTTGAGTCAAACGTCTAGCGACGAAACTCGGACGTTTAGATAAGACGCGACACAACTTGATTTCTGCTCGGTTCAAGCAAAAGAATGTTATATTAAGGAGAAATTGAAAATTAGCATTCCGAATCGTGCCTCGGGCGTTCCTGCGTGAACGCTTCCAAGTTTTACTTGTATTAAATTAAATTATTGTAAATTATATATATATATATATCAAGCGATCCTGCATGAGATTAAAATTGGCGAAAGATGGATTATTATTATAAGCAACGTACTAAATATAGCGAAAGCTAACCGTCAAATGTTTCACGTTCCAGATTCTCTTCTGCACGTTAAATACGCACAAAGTGGAAATGACCGAGTTGCTCGGTGGACAGATCGGCGTGGGTGATTTCATATTCGCGCACAAAAAAGGTATTTATCTATCTCCTGCATATTGCACGTATTATATCTCAGTAAATAGACCGTTCAACTGTCGCACGAAGGGATGACTCAACTCGTGTCAAATTGATCGAATGACGACTTCGTGGAAGTCAATGATTAAATCTTTCCGATATACTCTAATGCCGAAAATCTTCCGTCTGAAATATATCTCAAACGGGAATAAAGAATGATACACGATAATAATTTAAATTCTCGCAAAATGACGCAGGTCGGCCGAAGGAGATCGAGCTGGTGAAGACGGACGACGCACTAGGTCTGACGATCACCGACAACGGCGCCGGATACGCTTTTATAAAGCGCATAAAGGAGGGCTCCGTGATAGACAGGATAAAAGTGATCGAAGTGGGCGACCACATCGAGAGGATCAACTCGACCAGTCTGGTCGGCAGACGACACTTCGAGGTGGCGAAGATGCTAAAGGAGATACCGAAGGGCTCGACGTTTACGTTGAGACTGGTGGAGCCGCAGAAGAATGGCTTCGGCAGCATCGGGCCACGTAGTGACCTCAGGAAAGGGAAGAAATCCGGCTACGGGTCTGGCAAGGAGACCCTGAGATTCAAGGCTGACGGCAGCGCGCAAATCATAGAAAAGGTGCGGTGAAAGTGAAGAGAATGTAAAACAGTTTAGGAGAATTTTAAGCAATTCCACCGAAAGGGGTAATTGATATAATTGGAAATAATATGCTTGCACTCACGCGAGAAACGCTGGAAATATCGGAAATATGGAAGCGAGCTTTTTGTTTTCTTTTTTTTTTGTATGACATTTAGGTAATTCCTCTTCATATTTTTATGATTTATTGCAGGTGGACGATGCCGCCGTGATAGGCGTCGAGAAGATCAACGCTATCTTGGAGAGCTTTATGGGTATCTACGACACGGAATTAGGTACGCTTAATCTAAAACATCGAAGACTGATTGAAATATCAATCGGTTATCACTTCTGATTCATACGCAGCCACTCAAATCTGGGAACTCGCCGAAGGCAAGTGCAACAGTATAGACTTCGCCGAGGCGATCGACAATTCTGATTTGGAGGCTTTCGGCTTCACCGATGACTTCGTCATCGAGCTGTGGGGTGCTGTGACGGACGCACGGGCTGGTAGACATCGATGACGCGATGGAGATCAACACTCCGATGAACATGTCGAACGGGAAAGGGAGAAAGAGATAGGAAGGGCAGCCTCGGCGAAGAAAAGAAACTTGAAAGTTTCGCAAGACATTTTAAACTCCGCGGAAATGTCGATAACGTTCTCTGATGGAACGAACGAGTGTTCTTTCAAGTGAGAGATGATACGTTGATGATGTATCACTCGCTCACTCGTATGTTACCATGATTTTAAACGTCTACTCTCGGTCTTTCTGCCTTGCACTTTGAGGATATCTACACGCAGAATCACGTGAAGATCGAGAGTTTTTTCAGCATTGAACGCGCGACGGAAATGTAAGCTGAAATCTGCAATACTGCGACTACGTCGCCTTCAAACTATCGTATAGTGCATTGTGTCATATGGCAAGCGCAAAATCGAGTTGCCAAGAAGAAGAAGAAGAAGAAGAAGAAGAAGAAGAAGTAACAAAGAACTTTCTGAGGGGTTGTGCGTCGGAAAAAGAAATTTTCAGCGTCTTCTCTATATTTCCTATTAGAGCGCGATGTAGCTTCGGTAAAAATATGTTTTGTATTTTATCATTCCGTTACTGAAATTGATCAATATATCATTAAAGTTGACTAGATAAAGTATTATTAACACTGACTAGTAAAGTATGAATAAATTTTATTGAGTTGCTCTGTCATTATCCCTGCAATTTATTTAAATAATGTATCGAGTACCTTTTTCTCTCGTTTAATTTTCGTCATAATCAATATGTTCGCAGTCGTATCACTCAATTGCGCATAATCGTTAAGTCATATATGGCGCTGTTTAATTTTTAAAATATTTTATTTTCTGGAATGTTTCTCTTTATCTTCCTCTCTGGTGCAGGCATTAAAGACTTTGCAATATTCTTGATGCATACCTGATCAGCTCATAAGAGAGACGGTGACGAACGTGTTTATCGGATTCGACGCATAGTTTTCCACATAATTACATAATTACGATGCATAAAAGCGCTATTATATATAGCCTGATATCGGTTTTAATTTCTTCAGAGTCACGAAACGATCCTGTTTGTCCAAGTCGATATCGATCTATAGAATTGTGGAAAAAAATTCAATCTTACCCACGGCGGTTACAGCGTTAATATTAATTATTCGAAAGGTAAACATGTTGATTCAATGTCGTCACGTCGATATCAGTATCATCGGTGTTATTCTATCGTCAGCCAATTAATATTCATTAACAAGTATTCAAGAGACACTTGTTACGCAAGTGACAGGAATGAGAATTAATATGTCTCGATGTATGTAAGCTCACACAAAGTTCACGACGTATATAGGATTAAGTACGTTTTATTCAGAGTATCAATAAATAAAATCTTTATGATAAATGCACGTTTTCATCGAATCCACGTAAACACCGATTATCTCTAATGACTATCTACGCGAATTTCGCGATATTTACGGACCATTATACGCGAAATTGACGGGGACTGGTGGTTGACGTTCGTTATCAGACGGAGATAACGTTGAAGTATGGAGAAAATTAGCCTTGCATTAAGGCGCATATTGTATCCGCAGATACAATAAAAAAGAAAAAACAAACACTTACAAACTGTAAGATAACACGTTAAAACATGGTAAATACAGCGTATTATCGTGAAACAGCAGTTTCCTAAATCTCAGCAATTATTTTCATATTATATCTTATATTATATCTGATTAAAGAATATTTAACAATTAAATATGCAATAGAATATCTCATATTGTTTCGTAAGATTAACGACAGTTTGAAGAAACACAGAGTTTGCTGCTATTATATTCAGAATATCCAGAATTAATTCCAATTCGTTTGGAAAAGTACTTTCGCACAAATATGTACATGATTCATTAATCGGTCGTGCTATCTTTGGCTCGCTTATCGTAGTAGCTGACGTAGTTCTCGAAATGTCGTATCACATCGTAGTACAAAAACTTGAAGAAACATTGTAATGTTGAATTTTAAGGTATAGATATCTTTTCAACGTTGAATCTGTATTAAGTCTTCTACATTGACTTTTTATATTATGACGATGAAACAACAGTGTGTGAGCGAATTATTATTTTTCACAACGTAAAGAATCAATCTGTAGAAGACTTAGTCAGATTCAACGTTAAAGAGATATTTCAACATTGGAACGTCTCAGCAACTGTTTCAATTTTCTATGCTGTACAGGATTAAGAACTTGATACTAAAAAACATAAATTGAGAAGAATCGCGTTCTTGCGAAACGTTGCCTCCTATTATTCGCCGGATAGTTCACTGAGTTCCTTATCAATCCAATTCAACGTTTAATCTTACGAGCTTGCTAGAGACATTCTCGCTATTGAAATAATTTAAGCACAATAAGCGTGGTATAAACACGTTCTTCTTCCAGTAGAGTGCCGTATCTATCAACAAGACAGAACGTCGTCTTATTATATTTGAGCGCCTTGGTTTAACACCCGAGTTACCTTCTTCATTTCTTATTCATGAATTTTCCAAGATTCTGATAAGATGCAGAAAATGCATCGAGAAGCGAAGTTTTCTAGAAAAAAGTTTCTTCAAAATAATCTCACAATAACATGTTCTGTTAAAAAGTCCATTAATATGTAGATATTATTATTCACTAAGGAATTTTCTTTTCACATTTTACACACACGATTTTTCATTTGTTATGTTATATGGCACCTGCACGTATCATGAAAAATTATACGTTTTTGGGATGCACGTGATAATTGTTGGAAAAGATTTATCTACGGGGCAAGATTTGAAGTTGTAACTTTAATATACATGCAAATTCGGTAAATCGGGAAGATGAAAGAAGTGAGCTGTAAAATTAATTTACAGTGAGTACTATTTTTACAATGGTTGAAACAAAAATTCTGCACCTTACTCGAGTTAACACGTTCCTGATCGGGCGGCTTCGGTAGCATTCGAGTGCGCTCGAACTGAAACGTCGACGCGCAATCCAATCTGCTCAGTCAGGATCCGCGCGTTCCGCGCTTCGAAGTGTGAGGTGCGGTTCATGATATAACAACATTTCAACACGAAGGCATTATTTAAGTACATCAGGCTGACGTCTGTACTTAAGAGCAATTTTATTTTAAAAGACAAGGTGTAATTGAAGCACGAAGGAGTAACTTTGAAGCAAACGAAGCGGTCTACATTTAACCTCTAACCTCTCTAACACTGTGTAGAATTTGAATAGAATTCATAAATAATACATATCTATCGCCGGGTAAAAAAATGGCGTTCGCGTTGAAAGGAGTCAGTGGAATATTCCTGCGGCTCGCGGCTTTGAACGGCGGCTCGCGAATAAGCCAGAATTATTTAAATATATCACGGGTAAATATGATTGTTACGCTATTATCAGATGCCACTTAGCCTATGCTGCTGCTGCAGTTATTTTGATTGTCTCGCAAGAATGTAGGATATCATTGCGAAAAATAATTATATTTATACTCTATAATCTATTTCACTTGTGAGATTATGTGAAGTTGTTTTCGCAGTTCTGTTATTTGTCATAAGAAATTGATCAGATATACTTTAGTTGATCTTTTATATCTCTCTCAATATCTTTTATATATATCTTAATTGTTTTTATATTTTTAATTTTCCACATGTTCCATGCTCCCTGACATGCTTCATTCTTTTAATATTACTTTATATCAGTTTTTATTCATTAATTTAATATTATACTGTGTTCTTAATTAGTAACATATGTTAGTTGTTTGTTATAGCATTATATAAAACATCTTTATGAGTAAGATTCAGATGAGTCTTCTGTTCAACAGGTATGTACTGTAAAGTTCTCTATCAAAGCAGATATCCCACAAGTGGAAAATAAAAATGAGAATGTCATTAGAAAAGTACCAGTAGGAAATGGCAAGGTGTTTAAAAGCATAGAGGAAGCTGTTTCTGACATACCCAACGGAGCCAAACTGTTGGTTGGTGGATTTGGTCTTTGTGGTATTCCAGAAAACTTGATATCGGGTGTACTCAATAAAGGCTGCAAAGATTTAACAGTGGTTTCAAACAATGCTGGAGTGGAGGACTTTGGATTAGGTATACTGTTGAAAGCTCATCGGATCAAAAGGATGATTGCCTCCTATGTGGGTGAGAATCCAGAATTTGAGAGGCAATATCTGAGTGGTCAATTGGAGGTCGAATTAACGCCACAGGTAACGCTGTACAGAGAAAAAAACGAAAGTATGATATAAAATTGTAACAATTTTTTTTCTTTAGCTTTATCGTGACGTACTTACAGGGTACTTTGGCGGAGCGTATTAGAGCTGGAGGCGCAGGTATTCCAGCGTTTTACACTCCCACAGCTTTTGGTACTATCGTACAGGAAGGGAATGTGATCGTCAAGTACGACAAGAATGGTAACGCGGAGATATCGGGTGAATCGAGGAATGTGAGTCAATTCGACGGACGAAACTACGTGATGGAGGCCGCCATCACCGGCGATTTTGCGCTCGTGAAGGCATACAAAGCCGATACCGCGGGTAATCTCATCTTCCGGAAATCCGCCAGGAACTTCAATCCAGTGATGTGCAAGGCGGCCAGAGTATCGATCGTTGAGGTGGAGGAGATCGTAGAAATTGGTCAGCTGGATCCTGATCACATTCATATACCTGGCATTTTTGTAGACAGAATCGTGAAAGGCCCCTCTTTCGAAAAGCGTATCGAGGTTCGTGTTTTTCATTCACCTTGATCGGTATTTCCAGTATTACATATCCAGTTATGCAGATTTCTCCTATTTGAATTTTGCTTTTCCGCTCTGCTCAGAGACGCTCGACCAAACAAACCGTAAAGCCGAAGAAGGTTACCCCGGCTGGCAAAGCGAGGGACAGAATCATTAGACGCGCTGCGCTCGAGTTTAAGGATGGAATGTACGGTAAGGAATAAGATCAAGAGTTAGAAATGGGAAAATGGCGAAACTCCCTTGCGAGTGCAATGCTTGACAAGACTTGCTTGAAATTTTTACAGCAAATTTGGGAATCGGCATACCCGTGCTCGCCAGTAACTACATTCCAAAGGGCGTGAAGGTCACGTTACAATCAGAGAACGGTATCCTTGGACTAGGTCCTTTCCCCGATGAAAGCGAAGTTGACGCTGATCTCATCAACGCTGGGAAGGAAACCGTCACAGTTTTACCTGGTGCTTCTTTCTTCGGTAGTGAAGACAGTTTCGGCATGATTAGAGGGTATACGATTACTTATATTTACCTGACTCCTCGACGTCGAAGAAGGAGGCTGTATGATTGTATTTTTCAGTGGACACGTCGACCTGACTATCCTCGGTGGCATGCAAGTGTCGGAGAGTGGAGATTTAGCCAACTGGATGATACCCGGCACAATGGTGAAAGGCATGGGCGGTGCCATGGACCTCGTTTCCGCGGCGGGCACCAAGGTGGTTGTGACTATGGAGCACAAAGCTCGGGACGGAAGTCCAAAGATCTTGAAAAACTGCACCTTGCCTATTACAGGTATAATGCGTTAACGTGGTATATATCATGATATCTCGTTTCCGTCGTTTGATAATATCATACCTTATATCTCGTAATATTTCTACGCTGTTCTTTGCTTCTACATGATCCTTCTCTGTATCTTTTCTCAGGCCAACAATGCGTAGATTTAATTATCACAGACATGGGGGTGTTCGAGGTGGTGAAAGGAGAAGGATTGAAACTTATCGAGATCGCCGCCAATGTCGACATCAGTGAGGTCGTTAGTTCGACAGGCTGTGAATTTGCCGTCGCTGACGATCTGAAGGAAATGGGACAAGTGGAGGTCGACGAGTCGTAAATTATAATATATCGGACAAATTTTAAATAACACATGCAAAGTAAAGTCATTTAACACCTTGCTTATTGTCTGAAAGTAACTTGTTATACCTATTGTAAAATCTCTCTTGTACATGATTCCTAACCTAAAAAACTAAGCGCCTTGAAAATCTATGAGAAATGTTGTTGAACAACAATTTGATTTGAAATATGTAATATAAGTGAGAAAGGATTACTAATAATGTTAATTGCAATTTTAATTTGCATAATATTACCGATAGACATCTGTACGCTTTGTTTGTATAATATATCGTAACATTCAAATTATACCAAGTGGGACTCGCGGGGGTACGCGAGAAAAAAGTTCTTGTATGTGATAAGCATATACGTTATATGTTAATAGCGTTAAGCACAGTGCAAATAGGTACGTTTCTTAAATGTACAAGTGTTTTTACGTAGCCTGATACGTGTGTGTGTGTGTGTGTGTGTGTATGTGTGCAATTGCAAAAAGTAAAATCGTGTTATGCGCACGGCGATTAACGCTACGAGGATGAATGAAACAATCAATCAATCATTTTGTAATATATGCTACAGAATAAAGATTTTTAATATTTGCAACGTGCGCTCTTCTCTTTATAATCAATACCAACGTCATCCTCTCGCGTTATCTGTAATCAATATTGTTCTATATACATCAAAAGTAGAAGTCAAATGAGGTCTACAACGCGATATCGAACGTAGCGACATATTCTTATATAATAGTATCGATGAACGCGAAAACACTCGCGTTGCGCGATTCACTACTCTCTGAACTTAGCCTTCACTTTGGCGGGTAATGGCAACAGATACAATACGCTGTTTAATATAATAAGACCGACAGCGAAGGCCAGGGAAATCAGTAGATTCAAATCCACGTTCAACACTTCGGAGATGTTCTCGCCTTCTCTGGTGAAACGTTCGATCAGGTAGGTCTTGCCGTCGGGGTATCTGCAGAGCTCGGGAATGCCCGGGCAAGTGAAGCTCTCGTTATAGGCCAGATTCGACATGGTGGGCACGTCGATAACCAGCTGGTTCAATGCCAATGAGGCGTATCTGGTGGGCAACGCAGTCGACACCATCGCCAGCCAATAGGGCAGGTTCTTGAGACTGCGAATGGCACCCGATGCGATCACCAAGGACAACAGGGTCATGTACAGAACCGTGACCGCGCCCGTTATAGGTCGCCCGACCACCATGAGAACCGCCACGGTCACTTGTTCGGCCGCCACGTAACTGGACCACAGAATACCGCAAGCATAAGCCCATGAAGAGATGTCCAGCTCCAGGATGGGGATCAGGATGCCGATTGTTATTAGAGTCGATATGAAGCTCAGGGGTAAACTCAACAGAGTGTACGCCGTCAAGAACATGGCGCCACCGTAAAGCCCTTCTCGCTTTTCTTGGTAGTACCTTGCGCGAAAACCTGGAACTGTGGTTTGGTTTCGTTGATTAGTTCAACGATATCGTAGAAACATGAAATATTAATTCCTGGAGGAGACTAGAAGCATAAGCTGCTATCGATTTCTTTTCTTCTGGTTCATGGTATGTTGTCTTACGTTGATACTTACACAAAAGCGAGGTCGCGGCTATTCCAGACACGTAAAACAACGTTAGGACGTTGAAGATTAAACCGCCGGTCTGTAGAAATATTCTCGACTGTACGGGACTCGAGTGTGAGTACAGTATGCTCATTAGGGCCACCAAGAACGGTAGCAACAGCAGGCGAGCAGCGAAGTGTCCCAGGCCGGTCTTATTAAAAGAGAATGTAGCGGCCATACCTCTCCTAAGTGTAACAACATGACTGTGATTAATCTCTGCAAAGTATCGAGATCGCCGAGACCTTGATAAATTCCTCGATAAATTTTTCCTCGACCAATTGAAAGAAAAAAAGCGAGCGTACCTCCTCCCAGGAGATGTCACCTAAAGACGTATACTTTAGCAGATAAATTGTAATCGATAATCATTTCCTTCGTAATTCTTTTCCGAAAGAGAAGAACGAGTGAAATGAAAGGAAAAGAGAATCTCTCCTAAGAAAAGGATGTTAAACTCATCGAGAAATTTTTTATGGAAATTAGTCGTTCAAGCGAGGAGGAAACTTACAGGTATAACGCTAAAAGGGTCGAGAAGCAGCCAGGCTTGATTCCGCGACCTAATCCTTTGTGCATGATGCCAAGCGTCGTCTCTTTAACGTTGTGCGGCACTTGCGGGGCTTCTTTCATATAAAGCATGCCGTCCACCTTGAACTTCTCGACCAAAACGGATATCTGCTGGTTGGACTCTAGAAAGCGATCTCTGGAACGGCGATCGACCGTCGACAGACATACTGGAAACATTCAATACATAAACTTCAATACATGCGCTCGATATATTCAATCACGAATAATTCTAGCAGCACTTACGATAATACATCAACGGGTTCTCCAGTTCCGGGCATGGGAAGCCGATGTAGGTAAAGTAATCCAGCATACTCCTGGTGGGTCCTGAGTAGACCACCGCGCCCAAACATAGCAGGGTCACGCGACTGACGAAGGGTAGCACGTCGGACCTGGGCGTCTCCATGGTGAGCACAACGATGGAGCCGCGTCTTGTGGCGTAGGACCATAGCATCGAAACGATGAGATACGTGTTGAGCGGATCGGTGTCCCAGGTCGGCTCGTCCAGCAGCAGCAGAGTCGGGTCCTTGGCCAGTTGCACACCCAACATCAACCGCCGGTACTCCGGCCTGGTGAGATCGCTGACCGATCGGTTGGCTACCTGCGACAGTGCCAAGTCGGCCAGGGTCTGCCGCACTCTGGCCTCACGGTTGTTCAGATTGGCGAGCCATGTGGCGTATGTCAGGGTCTGGCGGACTGTGAGACTCGGCAGAAGATGACACCTGTGCGCCACGTAGCCGCCGTGCCGTCGAAATAGCTCCGTTGTCAGCAGGTTGCCGTTCAGGGTGACCCTCCCTCTCGTCTCACCCTCCGCTCTCCCGGCTAAAACACACGAGAGAGTTGCTTCGATCGGAAGTGGTGACGGAGTGACGTGACGGTTTTGAAGTGACTTTTGAAATTATATAGTTGATGTGATTGTGTCAACTCTTATGTGTTTTTTTTCTCCGATATTTTGTTCTCCTTGTACTTGTAAAATCTGACGAATGAAATCTTCGTAAAGCTAGAGACTAATCTGAGCTAATCACACGGTGTGCTCTGAAAATAGTACGCCGAGTACGGTGAGAAAAATCGATGACCGTAATGACTACTCTGATCGACTCGCGATTATTTCCCGCGCGCGGGAATTTATTTCTTGCGCTTTTACATGCCGCCGCAGACAAACGGGAATCGGTTATTATGGTAAGCGAGAAGAAGAGGCGAGATGTGATGCTAAAAGGTTGGAATTATATTTACCGATAACATCGAGGAGTGCTCGCTTGCCGGAGCCCTTTGATCCTAGAATAGCTAAAACTTCCCCGCCGTGAACGCGGGCTGATACATCTCTGAGCACCGCCGTGGGCTCGGATTTGTTCAGGCAACTTCCTTCGATCACCACCGCGGTGGAGTGGAACACGTTCGATATGTCCAGAATGCAATCGGATGGAATCATCTTGAGGAACAATGTTACATCCGGTTCCCACGATCACATTCCCCAAGGCGCGGGGTACGTCTTATAAAAGAACAATAGGCGATTGCAAAGTTATATATCTTCGCCGTCACTGCGACATTTATTCGGTCGAGATAATGATAAATTCCTAACAGAATCCGCTTAAAACCAAAGTAAGATATGATATCTCAAACCGAAAGCCAATTTCCGATTTCCCACCGTTGTATCCAAACGAAATCCTGACAGAAGTAACGCGACAATTATGTACGACAACATTCGACAAAATCCTCAAATGCGTCGCGCAAGGTTTGACACTCGTAATGGTAAACGAAACTTTTCACCCGCGCGATTTACGTAACGCGCACTTAATTACTCTTCGCGCGTTACCCCCGATTGGCTTGGTCCGGCTTGATCAATTAACAGAATCGCAATCGACATTACAACGAAGTAAATACGAACCTCGCAGTACGTCAGGAACGGATTTCTACTCGGCGTAACATCTGCATAGGCGCGCAGCGAGGAGCAAGCCGTGTCGACGCTTAAATTCATCCATTCGAAGCGCACTTGACCGTGTCCCGGCGTTCGAGGACACCGAGGTGCGCGTCAGGGCGCCTTCACTTCCAACAAAGAGAGACGACACTCGCGCGCCGCCGACCTTCCTCCGTAGGTGCTCGCCAAAATGGTAGAGCTCCGACGCCGACGTGCGAGCGCAGGAGGCGCGCTACCACCAGCGCGGGCTGCGACGCGAACTGACCGCGCGCGGATCGACTCTACGAGCGTAAAAGTGACTCGCAGCAGCAACAACGGCGGCGGGGCTGGAACGGCTGGCAGGAACGTAGCCGCAGGTAACGATACCTGGCTGGGAGTTGGCTCTCCTCGAGGTGAATGTCTTCGACGCGGGTCCGATGGTAGGGAGATCGACCCCGGGAGAGAGCAGCGGCGTAGGCGGCTCGCTCGATTTCGTCCTCAACGTCATCGTCGACGAGCTCGAAGAGCAGCGCTTTGATCGTCAGCTGGTCACATCATTCACCTCGTCTTGATCCCGTTCGATTCTCCCTCAACTTTGGGTAACGCTGCAGACGAAATTCCCGTGCGCGTCGCGAAAGAGAGACGCGCATACCGACGCGCCACTGTGAACGATTGGAATCCTGCGGCCTTTACGCCGCTGCGCGAACTTGACGGGCCCAGCGGAGGGGGCGCGTGTCGGGGCCTGGAGGAGGGAAAACTCGTGGGGGCCTCGGCTGGGCCGTCCGTTGGCGGCGGCGGCTAGCGTTCAGGCAGGACTCCGGCGAGTCGCGCGATACCGATGGTCCTGGCGCTTCGCGGTCGCGAATCAACGAGCGCTGGAAACGGACGGTGGTTCTCCGGCTAGAACGGACGCCGAGACGTCGTCGTCGTCGTCGTCGTCGCGATATCACGGCCGCGCGTTTCCGCAACGTGCCGCAACCCCGTCGACGGAGATTTCCTGCAAAGGTACGACGATCCCCTCGGGATCGCGCGGAAAGTGCTGCTTCCCCTTGGAAAGTGCGTCTGGCCAGCTCGCGCGCGTGCATCTCGGCCGGAGATCGACCGGAGGAGGACGACGACCGGAATGGAGAGGAGGCAGCGTTGTCGTCGTGACTCGACCAGCCTCCAAGGTTGAAGGCCCAGCGCGAATACACAGCCGGTGAGTCATTGTCACGAAGATTAGTCCTCTCTCTCTCTCTCTCTCTCTCTCTCTCTCTTTCTTCGTTTCTCTTCCCTCGTCTTCGTCCTCTCCGCATCGAGCACCGCGTCGCGCGTTCAGCGCGCTCGCGCTTCATGATTTTTCTGACCATTAGACGAGGAACGCTCGCAGGACCTTGTTTCTACTGCCGATTTAGCTGGACTGAACGAGAGTCCCCTGCAAATCAACTCGACGTGGTTTCTTTTCTCTATATCGTCGATAATCGAGTCTGGGGGTTGAAGGTATCCCGTCCCATTGGGCATGTTTTGCTATTGTGTTGCACCTGAAAATAGTAGAGGTGGAAGGTAGTTTTGAGTCTCTGAGTATCTTTATAATTGTGCATAAAGTATCACTCGATAATGAACTATCGATAATGAACTTTGTGTAGTTGAGATCGCAACATTGAAGGAGGTACGACTCGAAGAATGCCGCTTTGACGACTAATGCGTATTGCGAAGTCGCAGAGTGGAGTGACTGACGTAAATCCGACATTGCGTTCGCTATTAAAAAAAAAAATCTGTTGCAATTCTCCTCTTGGACTCTGCTCTCGAGATCGCGATCTATCACGCTCCAGGAGCAAACGTGAAAAGATAAAATAACCGGTAGCACGTGGTGAGAATCTCGGGCACACTTCCGATTGCGTAGCGCGCCGATTAGGCGTGGCTATTATGCAACGTGTGGGAAATGTCGCGTTGCTTTCCAGAATGAAAAGGCGATTCTGAAATTCTGCTGAATTGCCGAGCGGATCGACCGCCTTCGAAAAAGAAGTACGGCGCGGTTATTAATCACCTGTTGCTTTCACCGGCGGGGGCCTTTCTCGTTATGCAAAATCAGGTTTCCCGTCGTTGAACCGTGAATTAAAAGCTCGCATACCGTCCCGTGTCGATCTTTCCTTTTCCTCTTTCTGTGGAAGGAAAATGCGCGCGACTCACTGCGAATGAGCGGTCCTCTGTGATGCTGCGCGTGTACCTCCTCAAGGGTTGTTGCTAATAAAATTGTTAGTAGTTTATGAATCGTTTATTTAATCTAATCACTTAATCTAGCGCGAGTAATCTCTTATATATTCGTGATATTATCTTTCCGCCTTACGTAATGATTTTCTCTTCAACTTTTGATTTTGTACTTCGAGCCGAGGCTCGATTTATCAAGTAGAGAGAACTCAGAGATAGAAAAAAGAACTTCCCGCTCGGCTTTTCCACACCGGTTATTCCACACACGTCGCGAGATAAGTACAAATCCGGAATAAAATAATTCGTTACGTCGAAACGACGTAACGCGTTGCGTTGCGTTTCGCCACGCTCTGAACTGCAGCGCAGCTTAGTTTTCTATCTTAGATGTGAAACCGCCGCTTCTGACTCGCTGCTATACGCGCGAGAACATAACGTCTTACTTTTCTCGGTAGGCGGATTATTTGTCGATTAAATCACGTGTGCGAGAGGCCGGCCGATCCGAGTAATGAGAGTGCTGTTGCCCAAGCCCTCCTCCCTCTCTCTCTCTCTCTCTCTCTCTCTCTTTCGGATTTCTCTGAAAAAAGTCATAATAATACGTTTTATTGTTCCGCTCTCAAGGACCAGATACTATTGACGAGAGAAAGGGATAGAGCCGACGGATATCCTCTCGGCCGTAGATTACACGGTAAAAGTCGAAATGCCGACTTTTTCCCGGTGAAAAGCCGCGCGTGAACGCTGCTCTTCTCTCGCCTCTTTAATTCCTTAACAATAATACCTTTAACGCCCGACTTTTTTATCAGTGTTTTAAGAATAAAATTTGAGTTTTTTTGAACTGAGACTATAAGTAGCGATAACCAAAAAAAAATATCAGAATTTTATATCGAACGAAAAACTACCTTTCCAAGTAGAAACTGCTACCCAGAAGCGAAAAATACGCCTGATCGGTTAAATTTTCTTTTTTAGTTTCAATATCATTTTATATCATACCTAATGGTTGGAGAAATTCCTCGAAACATAAAACTCACATTCGGAACTTGATCTTTATTTAGCCGGAATGGATCGATGCATAAAGCATCGAGAGACGCAGAGGGGAATTTTACAGGTTTCGCGAATTATTTTTGTCCTGCTTTGTTTCGAACTTTCAAACTGCGCAATTGACATCTTTTATTGTTTTCCTTAACAGGCATGTGCTCGTTGTAACACTTATATTCTATTCATTCATAGCGCACTTCTAGATGTCAGTAACAATGCTAACTATGCCTACTTGGAATTTGACAAAACATGTTATCATTAAAACTGAGCTAAAAACAGATTAAACCGAATCTACATATACAATCTATATACCATTTTTTAGAAGAAGAATTCACCTTTCACAGCGGTGCAAGGAAAACGAAAATTAAGTTTGACATTTTTGACTAAGGATTCTTAAATGCGTTTCTGGTAACTATAGTTACCAGTTAAAGGGTTAATCCGATATGATTAATCTGTGTACGAGGCATTGATAATAGCCTCGGTCACGAGGCCGAAGATTTAGGCCGAACTAACCGCAAACAAAGGATTCCGCTGAACCGCAGCTGTAATACACACATGCCGATCTCCTTAATCATACCATTCTTGGCCGTGCGCGTTTCCCTCCATAAATAAAAGCAAAAGCGTTCGCTGCCCGTTCGGCCCGTTACTTCCTTCGTCGCATTCCGCGAGTTTCCACATTAGCAATGCGAAGGCTCGCCCCGCGGGGGTCGATCGCGAGCGGAAAGGTGAGGGATCAGCGTCAATCCGTTCACTTCGATCGGACACGCCGGATGTCGAATGCATAATTGTATCGGCGTGATTTCGCTACGATTTTCTTCAGCGGTCAGAAACGGGCGAGCGAAGCAGCGAGCGACCGGCGAGAGAGTTCCCGGCATCTCTTCGAGTCGTCGCCTTCGTGAAATCATGAAGTCACGCCGGGAGACTTTAACGAGCGTACAAGAGTGCTGCTCGTCGCACGACGCTTCGAATGCTTTGCAATTTCAATTAGATTCCCTAGAGACCCCCTCCCCCCCGCCTTCTCCCACCGCCCCGTCCGTCCTTCGTCATTTGCTCGCGAGAGAGGCATGACTACCTCGCTGGAATATTGAAAAATCTAACAACGCTGACCTCGCCGGATCCCGCCGGTTTTCCGCTGAGGTTTTACGGCCCGATAACGCCCATCATCGCTTGTAACGAAGTAGTAAAAGTACTCGAGAACTGCTGTTCGACCGTCGTCGTTCAATTTGCGCGACTGAGAGATTGCACTTTGTCAGATTATTTATATCGAATACTGAAAGAGGGTAGAAATACCCTCCACTTTTCGTTTAATTGACAATATGATTGACGAAGTATATGTGTAGCGGTGTCTGTTTGATGATTATCACACACACCTCACACCGCTCCCCCGAAAACTCCCCAAACTTCGATATCGAATTAATTGATCCTGTCACTCGTGCGGATTAATTAGTTTCCTCTGACTTGGCGTTTCCTTCACTTGTTTCTTCCTCGTTGAATCAACGACGTCTTATCTCGTTAATCGCGGGCGATTGACAGTGCGTGTACAGCTCGCGTTTACAAGCGGCGTGCGATATCTGGGTCGACGGGACGATTTTCGGTAAACTTTCCACGGTTTCCAACCGCATTGCGTGTGCGAGTAATTACGGCGCGGTACAATCCAGGCCATGGTGTGCTTTATTTAGGTACACGGACACGCGTGCACGCTTGACTGGCGTGTTACACGCGTGTAGAAATCAGTGCGTGGGACAGTCTCACAGTAGATCCTGCAGATCTCGAAATCGAGATATCATTTCCGCTCGTCGCGGCGACAGACTCTCCTAAATAATCCGCAGATATTCCGCGATTATGGCAATATTCGTTTGCATCAAATGCCATGGCGCAAGCGCGAAACTTCCATGCGCCGGCGGACGATAATTGATTCAATTAGACGCTGCGCAAAACCGACGATGCGATTCAGCCGATGCATCCGTTGCAAAGGAAACAAAGTCACAAGAGATAAAACTTGTGTGTGTGTGCCTAAGTATATTTACAGTCAGTAGGCAGATAGACAAGCAGATACATTCATTTCCTCCCCTTCATAGGATAGAGTCCCTCCAGATATACACTGAAAATAATGAACGAAATTAGAGTAATAAGTCTGTAAAGTAAGTCTGTAAAGTAAGAGCGTGTACGGCATAAATGGCAGTTGGCTTCAAATATCGTCCTAGTTTTTTTTTTAGCCGTATTGTGAGGCATATCTCAGGCACAAGCTTCGAGGAAAAAGAGTGTTTGCACTTTGAAGCAGCTGACACGACAAATTCGTCTCATTTGGAGGTCGTTACCGAACGAATACGCAGTCAACTTAGTGGAAAGTATGCCTCGGAGATGCCAGGCAATTATCAATGCCGGTGGTGTGACTGGACTCATTACTAATGGTATAGCGTTTTTCTTCTCATGAAGTACAACAAATCCGTGTACTTGAAAATCATTAAAAATGAATTTTTCTACACATTAACCCGTACACGCTCTTACTTTACAGACTGTATAATGTAATGCAACAAGTGATGCGATGAAATGAGATTAGCGAGCAGGCTCGCTAAAAGTCGCGTGTATAAAGGAGAGGAGAGAGGAAAGGAACGAAATGCGCGGATGAAAATAGTACAATAATACAGAGATGAGGTAAATTTTAGAGAAGAAAAAGGAATTTTAACCACAGCCGCGGAATACGGTCGCAGTTAGTCGGGTGGGGTACAGAGAAAGAGGGTCGTTTGCATTCGTTGCAGACGTTATCGTTTTCAGCCACTTGCCTCTTCAATTACACTAAATAGCGTGACCGCGGATTTAGCATTTCGCGATGTGAATTCACGATCGCCGTAATAGCGATCACGCGACCGCGATTTTTCCAGGCGCGCGCGCGGACATACGCCTGGCGAGATATCAGGCGTCACTTTCCGCCCGCTTTCGACATGCTCAGCTGCGCGCACCAGGCCGTTTTCCCGAGCGTATCATCGCGCCTTTAAGAACATATATCGCCAGCTGTACCGCACTTTCCTTCTCGTACTATTAATCGGACGATCCAGTTGCCGGCGCGCCGGCAAAAGCCGCGGCGGAACGCGCGGACGAGAGCGGAGCGGAGCGGAGCGGAGCGAAGCGCGGAGCCCCGGGCCGAGCGTTTAATGGCGCGAATTCATACCGCAAAATCGCACGGTCGCCGCTCGATACAACTGTTGCAGGAACGGGATATGCAAATGAACAGTTAACCGAGGCCCTCGCGAGGCGGTTATCGGCCGCCGTAAAAATCACTGCGTTACGCAAATTGAAATCAACATAGATACAATTCCGGTACTATTCCGAGGTAGCTGGACGCGTCCATCGGAACATCGTATCGCGTATCGACAAGTTCGCCCTGGTCGAGCCGTGCGTGCGTCTCTTCGAGATACTGCGGAGAACGTATAAATAAATTTGTGCAAAGCGCCCACACAGCGGCCGACAATGAACATCGATTCCTTATATTCCGGTGTGTCGGTGAGAACCGACTTGGTTCCCTTCGTATCGAGTTAGACAAACAGTTTGCTCCGATTTTCCGCTTTGTTGACATTTTATGAACCGGTCGCTCGCCGCGATAAGTGCACACGAGAGTTGTCAGGACAGCGGCGAAGGTTCGATTAGTTGCTCGACGAGTAACTTGTTGCCATCGAATGCGGTAAAGTTAAATTCAGCTTCACGACGAAGCCGAACTTTCCGTCCGGCTCGGCACAAGCGTCATTTGATTTTCTACAAGATGCAATCTTGCGGAATAGGCTCGGTGAAAAAAAAAAACTCATTGCATAAAGTCAAGTTTTTGATTTCGGCCATTTCCCAAGTTGCCGTCGAGTACCGTCGAGCTGCGAGATCGACTCGAGAGATCAGCCGCTGGAAATATCTCCGATGTGCGTGTCTACTTTCCGAATCTTGTCTTCAGCCGGCTCCTGTGAAAAGTGTTATCCAAGTCCACGGTGTGTCTCCTCAGCGGGCTAATCATTCCACGCACGATCGTGAGACCGTGCTGGGAGTACTGGAAACACGACATGCTGCGAGAAGCGCGCGTCCATTGTTGTCGTTGCGGCATCGACGTAGACGTGACGATTGCGCGGGCGAAGCCCGCCGTAGGCTCTTTCCCCGTTCGTATGCGGGCATGCAACGATAAACCGCTCGACGTAACCGCTGCTCACGTACGAACGGTCCGTCATCGGACCCTCATTGGCGACGACCGGGCTGAACTCGAAACCGTGACCTCTTGTCGAAACGCGCTACATGCGCAAATTTCCCGCCTGCCCCCTCCCCCCGTCTCCTGTCCTGTCTGGCGAAACGACTTCCCCGTAGGCGCACCTCTCGCGTCTTCGCGTCACGTGTCGCCCGTTGTCTCTGCATGCCTGCATTGTCGACGTTTCGCGAGACACCCTGTACGTGAAGAGACTCGCGAACGCGAACGCTTCCAGATTTGCGGGTCTTCAACGAAGACCCAGCTCGCCTCTGCGACTCTTCTACGTTTGAGCCTGCGATCACTCGTTCCCTTGCGAGATAATCCACGGCACGGTTGGTGTCTGTAGCGAGCTCCACGCGGCGAGCCTTCGATATCATCACGATTAGTCGTGCAAATGAGGTTCAGCCTCAATCCGCACCGAGACGAGAGGGTAATAGTGGACTGTGCCGTTACTCGCCGACAGGTAAAAATGTCGGCTATTTGCGAAGGTGTAGCCGCGGAATTTCACGAGGTTCCGTAGCGATGATCACCCGCTGACTTCACCGTTCAGCATCAGACTCTTACGTCACGATCCTCGTTACAATGCCATCGCGAGGTATATCATACTTATTTCTTTCTGCGAGCGCGCGCGCGCGGATCAATTCGACGCACGTAGCGCGTCGTATGACATAACTAATGCTCGATCATCCGGCACCTTGGCCAGAGGCAAGAGTCAAGTCGACTCGATTCCGCCTCGCGCGCGCGCGAACCGAGAGATTCCGTTAATTCATTTATATCGCAAGGTGGAAGAATCGGCCAGCTGTTCCGGAATCCGTCGCTCAATTGCTGCAGGCTGCAGGCTGCAGGCTCGCCCCGAGAGATGACTATCGTTCGTTTGCGTTTTCGCGTTCGGAAGATTGCAGCTTTGTTAAAGGACAGTTAAAGGGTTCGCGTCGCGCAGCCTCGTTATTTCTCGCCTGATAAGACAGCGCGCTCTCCGTGCGATTTCAGTCGCCGGTTCTCACGACCGACGCGAGCGACGTGCACGAGCGTTCTCGTACTTGAGCCAGCTCAGTTTCATGCAAGGGACCCGCTGATGAGTCACTTCTAACGGGAAATTTCTGGACGCAGGGGAAAAAATGTCATTCCATCAGCATCTGGTATATAACTGCGCGGGGACGCCACATGGATCGTCCGGGACGCCTCGGCGAGCCGTTGCGATGAAACACGGATTATGTAATTCCGCGCGTTCCATTCAGCGCCGCGGATAAAATGTAACATCTGCGTTGACGCAGATATCAAAGCGTCGTGGATAGCGCGCTGCTTCCGACAAAAAGTGTCGCGTTATCGCGCTGTAACGAGCGCGTTCGCGCGTTGCGTGGAGTTGCTTGAAGATTTCAGCGAGCACTTGTCTCTCTGCCGCTGCCGCTGCCGCTGCCGCTGTTTCTCGGTAGAAACTAAATGTGCGGATATCATGCGCCATGTGATAGTCGCGGCGATGAGAAACGAAACGGGAAAGGATTTCTGTCACGAGCAAGTGACGGACAAACTTCGGACTGGCGCGATGTTTCATCGACAACGAAACCTGCGCGTCACGAAATTACAATCCGTTGGCTCAACGAGTACGCGCGACGCGTTTATTTCCTAGACACCCGATATAGTTTCGCACTCGCTTGGAACTCGGAAACGCGCACATACGCTGTGAACGTGACACGTGGAGATGAATTAAAACCTGTTGTCGCGCCGGCCAGGAGATGCGGATGGTTTATGCATTTTTCGCTGCGCTTCGCGACTTGGCGCGAAATAATCGAATACCCGCGATATCGCCCGCGCGATTTGCATTTTCGTGTAGAGAGAGAGAGAGAGAGAGAGAGAGAGAGAGAGAGAGAGAGAGAAAGAGATAATGCACACAAGGTCGATTTTCTCTCACAGATGGGAGGAGCCGCCCTTAATTAATTTAATCATCGATGAGCCTTCCTCGATAATCCGACACACGCTCGCACTGAACATACATATTCCACGGAGCGCACCCTTGCTTCGAAATTCATTAAGACAACGCACCGGAGATCCGGAGATGGTTTTAATTGGTTCGTAAAATTAGCGACGACGGTTTTTTAATCGGCGCTACGCGTAACGCGAAATTTTAATTAATCCCCCTCGTTATACTCTGCGCAAATACGTGTGTGTGTGTGTGTGTGTGTGTATGTGTGCATGGGAGCGGGGATCGGGTACTTTGTATTTTCAAAGTTTCATCGAGGCCGCGCGCGCGCGCGCTTTGAAAATGCGATTGCTTAGCTCGCCGCGAGTATTCTGTCGAAGCGATCGACGCGATCGCAAGTGAAGAGCGCGATTATTGCGCTCTGCAGATTGATCTTCGCGTCGTTCGTCCGCGACGTCAAAGATGCGTTTTGTAAAAAATGTGCGTTACGCAGCCACCCGGTACGGAACGGATCTCGCGCGTCGTAAGACGTCGAATACGCGCGAATACAACGTGCTCGCGAAAAGCCATTAAAAGCTGCCATGGCAATGGCAATGAAACAGGTGCTGCGTGTGCGTTTTTAGGTCGCGGGCATCACCGTTAAATGGGATGTTGTGCTTCTTTCAAGAGAGAGAGAGAGAGAGAGAGAGAGAGAGAGAGGGAGAGAGAGAGAGGGAGAAAGAGAGAGAGAGAGAGAGAGAGAGAGAGAGAGAGAGAGAGAGAGAGAGAGAGAGAGAGAGAGAGAGAGAGAGAGACAGGCGTACACGTGTCTCCACACGAAGGCCGGTAATATTTATCCCCATACGAGCGCCTTGCCGCCGCTACGACGCGACGCGAGCGTGTCTGATAACGGTGATGAGGCTGACGAGCCTCTGATAGATATTGGCTGAAACGCGCGACGAGAACTGCAAGAGACACGGACAATGTATGAGCGAAAATAAACGAGGAAGAAATACGGTAAAAATAAGTCCCCTATGCGAAGTGCTAGAATAAAAGAGGTAATATAAAGACAGAATTAAATGACGTATCTGAGGAAATAATGTACGAAAGCGGGATAACATAATCAAGCGAAAAATGATAAAGAGGTAGTAAATAATAACGATCGGATAATATACAGGTGGACTAGGATAAAACTGGGTAAAGTAGAAAGTAAAGTAACTGGGTGATAAAACAAGGCATAAAGTAAAGGCAAATGATAAATTATCTTGCGCTAAATTACCGTGCGTCGAAGTGTGTGTGTGTGTGTGTGTGTGTGTGTGCGTGCAATTAGAGAGGAAATTTCCTGCTACAGTAGGAGAGACGTGATAAATTAAGAATGTAACATCGTGTACACAGAGAAAGTCCGAGATGTAATGTAATCGTTCGACGAGTTATCGTCGCCTACGTAAAACGCGTCGGCGATTGCGCAAGAAAATGATCAAGTGATCAGCCTCGCCTGATGGCTCTCGTAAAGGCGATCGATTCAGAATGCGGGTTAAAAGGAAAACGAGATACGCAAAACCAGTATTCTTCGATTTCCCGGCTACTTAGAACCCGCCTAACTGCTCCGGTAACCCGCGACAACCGTTTGACATTTCGCCGTGGCCGTTTTTCATAATTGCGTCATTACACGTACTGTTATGCGTAACGACATTATCGCGGTCGCTAATTTCCGGCATGCGTGCAAATTACCATTCGCGCCGCGATTTTTGCCACCACGCCCGTCAGGCGTCAGGCTGCTCCTCCGCGTGAAACGCGCCAACGAAGAAGCGTTTCGAAGAAGCGGCTGAGATTCACGAGGATATCGGTCGCGTGAGAAAAGAGTTTCCGCATTGCTGGCGTCTAATTTTAAATCATTACGTTACTACTATGACGTTTCTTCGAACGTTGCGGAGCTTCGCGACTCGCGCGAGTCGGTCCGAACCGAAAGTACGTCAGCGGTATAGACAAGAGTACGATTTTAACCGACGGAAAATGTGGCGGAAGGCTGAAGGTGGAAAGTGAGTTTGGGGTCAGATGTGAGAATATTCTTCGAGTGGATATTTGTGGGTATTTGCTTGATGATGTAGATGTAGACGAATGCGTCGGCGAATAAGCGCAGACCGAGGCACGGTTTACCGGTGAGGATGCGCTCGCTCGCCGCGGTCCGCGTGTTCCGTTCTTTACGTAGGATCGAGCGCGCGGCCACGAACAATTTGCTCCATCGCGATAAAATTCGCAGACTATTCTCCTTTGTTCGCCAACGGCCAGCGACTCCGGCCGATGCCAATTCCACCGTCGGTTTTCTATCGGCGGCAGGAATCTCAAGGGTCGGCAGGCGTGCGCGCGTCGCGTCTTTATTGAAAAAGAGTCGAATTTACATTCCAAAGGAAGAGATATCGCGCTTCTGCCTCTTTCTCGCGTACAAAGTTACCACGCCGTAATTTACAAGAGATAAGAAATATCTCGTTGAGGTATTTTTCAACGGTAGATGCACGTCCGCACGTTGTTCCGCCGCGTCCGCGCGCGGTGAAAATAGAAGAGCCCGTCTAGCAGTAAAATCTGATTGCCCGCGTGTAAAATTTCACGAGAGAGGACGATCGCGAATTGTCGTTTTGAGAATTAACGTTACGACAACGATGTATCATTAATAATCCTCTCATCACGACGATGCAATGATATTTACGAATGTGCGACTTTTTGTCGCACTGAGCACTGAGAAAAAAGGGCGGTCGAGTCCTTTCCGCAGTCTCGAATCGCGGTCATCGCTACTGGAAAAATTACGCTCTCGTGGCAATTTTTCTTCACCGAGCGATTACGGTCACAAATGCCAAATATGCCTTTTTTCTCGCTGTGCATTTAACGCCCACGCGTTAAATTGAAATACTTCGAAACCGCAATGATTGACCACCGTCTAACAGCTGTCTCAAATCCCAAGAAGCTTCTCTCCCTCTCTCTCCGTTCGCTTCTTTTTTTCTCTTTCTTTTTTTCACGCTTTCCGACGTTCCGGAACCGTACGGTGATCAATTAGTTACGAGATCGTCGCACGTACGTGCGACGACGGTGCGTTCAGACACGGTGTTACACCGTCGAAGAAGCGCGTCGACGAATTCCGCGCGAAGACGCGAATAATCGGCGCGCCTTTGAAATTGCTCGGCGCTTGCCTGCGAGCAGTCAAACTGTCGGCCATGGGCACGTACCCGAGGGACTTTCCAGGACGGGCTTTCCAGGAGGGTACACGGCGAGATAAACGGCGAAAGAAATTTCTCCTCGCGCCCGCGCGGCCTTTAATAACAGCCTCCTCCCGACTTGTTGCGCAATAAATCCGATTACACGCGGACATCCTCGCGGGCGCAATAGCGATAAATTCATACCGAGCGTCTGAAGGTTTTCCAGCGCGCGTTCGCGCGGGGCTGCCTTCATAAAATTCCCCACAGTCGATTTATTTCTTCGCCGAGCGCGCGCACTTACCGGGAAGGAGGGAGGGAGGGAGGGAGGCAGGCAGGGAAGGGGAGGGATGTTCCGCGCGAAATTACATCGAAGAAGTGGTTATTGGGATTTTTACGCGGCGAGCATTTTACGACGACGAGACCGTCCTTCTCCCCACAGACGAGGTTCTCTCCGCCTCCCTGCTCCCTGCTCTCGTCTACGATATTTCTTTCCAAATCCACCGAAGAATCCCTTTCTTTCGTCTCCGTGTGGAGGATCTTTGAATAACAGAGTATTCGTTTTTCTCGTCGGGAAATGAATCTCGTCGCCGAACGATGATTGTTCCAGCCGCCGAGATAAGGCCAATTTCGAGCCTCCGTGGACGGTCACGGACGGTGAACGGCCAGCCTTTCCCTCTCACTTTCGCCGTCGACGGCGTTAAGGCGTTGTAATTAAAATAAAAGAAGATGATACGCTCCTCTCGCGTGGATTAATCGCGTGGATTTTAACGGCCGTCTATGATCTGTGCAGCCACTGGAAAATATGGGCTCGGAAGCCTGGGAGCTGGAGAGGAGGTACTCGGTGCCGGGAGCTCTGGACACCAGGGGTCTCGAGCCGCCGGCCAGCGAGGATCTGCACGCATGGTCGATTTACAGGTGAACACTTGTACTTAAAGTAGAAGCGTATAATCCTCGCATCCCCCTTCCGCACGGTGCGGTCCGATCTAAATCACCGGAGGCGGAACACCAAAGCTAATGCAGGAGTGCGATCTTTTTTGCTATATGCGCTACGTGGAATAAACGGTCCCCTTCGGTCCCCTTCGGTCCCCTTGAATACGTTTCTCGTCTGACTAACGGTGTCGTATAACACCGTTGAAGAATTCCTAATACTGACTGTTGTTGTATATTAAAAAGATGTCGTTGATATAATAATTATTATTGTTATTATCGTTATTACATTTGCGTCGGTATTCACGCGATTTTCCCCCATTGGCTTCTAAAATGGCACCGAGACAGCTGGACGGATTTTTCCTTTCGGTGGAAATCGCGACCACTCTTCTCTATTCGATAACGCGACTGTTCGCGCGGAGATAACATCTCACTATTCATTTGCGTTTTCTGCGTAAATTCTTATTAACCGCGCTCTAAGTCCGCGATGGAAAATATTATCATACTTTGATAACTTCGCAAGCGGCGAACAGGGGTTCACTTTCCGGGTGTACATAGATCCGCGCTTGAGCGTATCCTCGAAAATGTTTCACCGTGTATCGAAGGAGGAGAGGCTATTAAGCGCGGTGGAATGTCGAAGTGTGCATACAGTACACGCATTTCCGCAATTCTACAGGCAAAACCTGAACTCCGACTTCACGGACTCCGCGCTCGGCTCCGCCGAGAAGTCGCCGCTGCCCTACGGGAATTTCCAGCTCCGCGACTCCACGGTGCAGAGCATACTGCGGCATCCGCGATACGGACCGAAGAGCCCGCTAGCCAACAATTCTTACACGTACTTGAAGTTTGGCCTGCCGCGCGTCCTGCCGCCCAGCTCGCGGAATCGCGACGGTTCCAGCGGCTATGACTCCAGCGAGGAGGGACGACGCGTGTCGCACGCAGGTACGCGTGGTACGAATCGCCAGTAATGTAGCAGATGTGCAAAGTACACTTATGCCAGAGTTTTTGTTCTCTCCACTCGATCCACTCATTCTTTTCATATTTTCGCCGTGTTTGTCGCATCTTCTAAATCTCTCGAGATGAGAGCGAGAGGTGAAATAAACAGAACGAAAAGAAAAAAACCCCTTATTAAATTCAAGAACTCGACTTTAGGTCGATCAAGTTGCTGTCATTAAGTGTTTAAGTGTAATTTAAGATCCGCTGTATCACATGTCACGGGATCAGATGGTGTGCGCCTTACGCAAGCATTCCGAAAACGACAACCCATTCCATTTGTGTGTCCAAAAGCGTAAAAGCGTAAAACCGTGTTTGCTCATCCACTTACCAGTCATACTCCAAACTCCGCAGGTGCTCCGGTGCATGCGACCTCAATCATGCGCTCGGCCAGGAGTGATCCCGACTTCAGGCACGTCCACGCTATGCCCAGGGAGCAGGCGCATTCTCAGTTGACCGTGGCGAGAGATCATCCAAGGTTGAGGAGTGCCAGTGAGGCCAATCTTCTGCAGAGCGCAATCAGGACCAATCGCCGACACAGCATCGCACCGATCGATCCTGGGTACATAGCGCATGGTAAGAAAGATTTAAAAGACGAGTTTACAGTCTTCAGATGTGTGTGGCTGATACTCCTAAACACACCAACACTCTGAGATAAGATCGAGACTGGACAGGCTTTGTCTCTATGAAAGTTTTCTCACAGTTAACCTTCCCTTCCCTTCCCGCTTTCCTTCGACGAAAATTTGCATTAAAATGTTTTTTCCCTTCTAATGAGAATATTTCTATTGTTTATGGCTCAATTCCACGTTATTTGTTGAATTCCGAACGATTTCGGAAACCGGATCCGGGTTCTGATCCGGTGAGAAACCGCACAATGTACGGTCGTTTCGCAGGGCACGGTATTCTCGGACCGGAAGGCTACACGCTGCCATTGAGACCCGTGCCGTGTCTGCAGCATCCGCACTTGCAGCTGCGAGGTGTGGAGGCATCAGGCTCGGACGGGTTGCCGTTTCTTCGCGGTATCACCCTGGAAGCCGGTGCCGCCGAGGTGCTGGCCGTCATGGCGACTACCGAGAAAGAAGGCACGCAAATAGTCGAGACAATTGCTGGCAGAAGGCGCATCAAGAGAGGCGATATTCTCCTCAACGGAAGATCCGTATCAGCACGTAGTCTAAGGTACTTTCTAATCTTCTTCCTGCATGTACGCTTTGTTGTAGCTCACTCTGGTGAACTGCCACGTGCATAACTGCGTAACTGGTATCGTGGACTTTAGAAGAACAAACAAACGTCCGTCTTGTCCGTTGCGGGAAGTTGGTCGTTTTCGAGAAGGAGGGTAGGAATATAGATAGACAAGACTCTCTTCAGCGAGGATAACGTAGTTTTAAGCCACCAGAACCAGCGATATCTCTGATGACGACGAGTGCGAATAATCGGGTAAAAAATTGATGTATATCCGGTTTCGACGGTGTGTGAGTTAACTTCGCAAGTCGGTTATGATCGATTTGTTCCTTTCTAGATCATAAAACCGACTATGACGTAGTCGGAGGAGGAAGTTTTAGCTAACCGCGGCTATAACGGTAACCGACATTAGCGGAGCGGGTTATAACTAGCCAGCCGGCTGTAACTAGCGAGCGTATTAGCATGCAAATTTACCGTGTAGCCGAGCAATAAGTTGAATAACAAGTAGCGCTTATTATTCAATTATCGCTTCAATTGTCGGTTTAATTGTTGCCTCAATTGTTGCCTCATCCATGATCTTGGAAAATAACTTTCTAACTCCGCGTGTTACGCAAACAATACTCCTAATCCTCTCGCTTATCCTGCGAACGATTATTCCTCGGATATCACGGAACGGATATGCGAATCGATCCAATTTCCATTTCTTTCTCACAAGTAATAAAAACGCTAGCAAAACGCGTGTGATCATTTTCCGTGGAAATTTTTGTCATCGTTATTTCGTCCCAAGCGACATAACGCCATCGTGCGGTTTTGGAACCAATGCTGAAAAATAATCGGCCAATTACGTTAAATTATCAACACTGTGATCGAAAAACAGATCTCGCGTTGCTTACCTGCCGACGGAGAGCGGCTTGAGTCCCGGCTTGACGGCTCAGCAGACCCTCAGCTTCTACATGCTGCTGAGGGGCGGCAGCAACACCACCACGCTCGAAGCTGAGGCGATCCTGCAGGAGCTCGGCTTGGAGGCGACTAAGCACTGTCTGGTGAACACCCTTACGACTTCCGAAGCTAGACGCCTGGCTCTCGCTTGTCGGCTACTTGAGGACTCACACATCCTCGCCTTGGACAGACCCACCCATGGTCTGGATATTTTCGATGCCTTTTTTCTGGTCGAGTACCTGAGACAATGGGCCAGCCGCGGTCAGCGGCTCGTCATCTTAACCTTGCATCCGCCAACTTACGAGATCCTCACGATGGTGTCGAGGGTCGCGCTCACTTCCGGTGGTCGAATCATGTACTCCGGACTTAGAAGAGACATGCTGCCATACTTTGCGCTCGCCGAGTTCCCCTGTCCCCCGTTTAAGAATCCGTCCGACTATTATCGTACGTATCGCACTGTCACTTTTCGTTAGAACTTTTCGTTAGAAAAACAGGGTGCTAAATTTCAAACGTAACCGGTAAAAAATCTCGAAAACTGTGAAAGATACTAAAGAAAGCTGAAACATGTGTTCCATGATTTCGAAGGAGAAAGAAAATGGCATTGTCAGTTTTTCATTTGGAGGGTATTTTCAAGGTCAGTTGAAGGTCAACTTAATTTTTTTTAAATGGAAAGCCCAATTTTTTATTATATCGTCTCTTTCTACCAACTAATTTTAACAACTTTTGTCTGAAACTTTTTATTTTTTTATTTGCCTAATACTTTTTGAAATATTTACGGAAAACTTTACGGTAACTTTTTCGACATTTAACTTACGATATCTCGCTAATTATTCGTCGAAAGAAAAAATAGTATTAGACTTTTTTATTTTATTTACTATCAAGAATATATTGCTACAAAATATAGTGCCCAAACTTTTGTTAACTTATCGACCTTTGGAAATTTCAAAATTATTAAATTAAACAGATTTTGTAATGCGAAAGTTAAAGTGAGGCACCCTGTATACAAGGATATTGAAATATCTGATAGTTCTATTGGTGTTAATCACAAAAAAGAAGACAATGTTCAGAAACATTTCGATCCCGCGAAAATAAATTTCTCAAATACGAAAGTACAAAGCAAGAGTTGTTAAATTTCTCCACTAATTTCACATTTTTTCTATCGTTTCGGCTATTTAAATTTCTCTTGGAATTTCAATGTCTCTTGAGAATAAACTCTTTCAGTAAGATGTCGAATATAATTATCAATTAAGAGAGAACATTTTGATCTACGTATTTTGACTTACTCGAACTTGATCGGCGGACTTGCTGTTTCAGTCGACTTAGTGACGCTAGATGACCTGTCGGCGGAAGCGATGCTGGAGTCCTCGCAGAGGATAGATCATTTGGCAGAATTGGCCAGGACGAGACTGCCTCCTCTCAGCGATCCTGGACCACCCGGGGCGCTACCTCCGTTGTCGTCCGGTCCTAACATATTTACGCAAATCTATGCACTGTTGCTGCGAACGTTGATCTACAGTCAACCGTGGACGTTGACACGATTGTTGCGAAAGATTGTCATCTCAGCGTCACTCAGTATTCTGCTCGGTGCGATATTTTGGGACGTGGCCGGCGAGTCGAATTTATATCTGAGGGACAGAATAGGCTATCATTACGCTAGCTTGGGCATCTTTTTCTGGCCCTTGAGTCTCTTGGCTATGTGCGAGGTCGCTGACAGCAGGCCAAACGTCGAAAGAGACATACGGGACGGGCTCTATGGTAGATTTATTTACATCCTCATAGAGGTAAGTCTGACCTGAGAAAATTATAAATTTCGTCAGCTCGACAGCTGAAGAGAAAGGCTGAAGACGGAAAAATGAGAATCGCGGCGAGCTGCTTGAGATCGCTCAGCTATCAATTTGCTATTATGTTGCGAGCGCGAGAAGCAGAAGTTTGCACACTTGCCCACAAGAATGATAAGCATAAGAATCGAAGCATACATATAATTATTAATTTCAAGAGATGTCAAAAACAAACGAAAGATATTGCATGTCCAGGCAACGTAAGAGTATCGATGCACATATCACGTGCGGCGTAATGCTGAATTTTCCCTGCGCGTTCGCAGCTAATCTGCAGTGTGCCGTCCTGGTGCGTGGTCTATCTGATATACTTGGCGCCAGCGTTTGCGATGTCGGGGCTGCACCTCGTGCCGGACGAGAACCTAACGTCCCTGTGGAACTACCTCGCCGTCGGCCTGCTGTACCTGACGCTGCAGCATCTGGTGTGCGTGTTCTTCGCTCACACATGCAAGTGGACGTACCTGGCGGCGTTGTTCGCCGGCATCGTGGTGGGCGAGACCACCTTGTCCGGCGGAGTGGTGCTGCACATGGACAATCTGCCGTCGTGGTATCAGAAGATCAGCCCCATGCAGTGGTCCTTGTCGCTGCTTCTGCCGCGTCTGCACAGGAGCGAGAGCATGGGCAAACTGGCCAATTGCAAGCCGAAGCAGATCCAGCGGCAGGATATTATCATCCAGGCGGCATGCGAGCCCCCCGACGGCGCGTTAGCCCTCCGCGAGGTCGCCCTCGACAGGCTGAACGTGCGCGGAGAGTTGTGGCTGGGCATCGGTGTGGCCGTCGCGGCCGTGTTGATCTTCCTGGGTTTCCTGTGCGTCAAGTACGCCACCCCGAAGAGGCCCAGGAGCGCCCCTAACAAGCCCTGATCAAGTTGCGACAGTCGAAGAGAAGCCGAGTCCAGAGAAGCTGTACACTTCCGGGTGCCACGAAGTTCTATAAGTGCTCGCGTGCTCGCTTTTAGTTAGCCTCCTTTGCGACCGAATGACAGGATCTCTCGTTCAATAATCAGAAGCTTCGTAGGCTGCCCTCCCTCCGGCGGTCTACTTCTTCGTTTCGTTCTTTCTTTATTCTTTCGTTCTGTTTCTGTCGCGCTCGTAAAGTCTCGCGTCTTCGCGTCTTCGCGTCTACCCCGCTGCGATTTTTTAAAGGGGCGCACTTTAGAGACTCGCAGGGTAGACAGGCGGTACTGCGGAGTACAAAGCCTGAGAAGACGCTCCCGTCCCGTGCAATAGGAGGCCGCCGTTGTAGACGACAAATAAACACGCTTAATATTTCGTATATCGTCTTAACCGATATCGTATCGTTGTAATCGTATGAAATAAACATTCTTATGAGACGAACAATTCTGGCCTATTCTTTTGACTCTATACTCGCATTCAGCGATTCGGAATTTCATTGCAAATTGTCGGTTTACACTAGGAAAAATGTATTGTTGCGCGAGCCAAAATTTTGTTGTAACAACAAAATAATTTGGTTACAATATGCCCAACAAAATTGTTCAGTTCCTGTACGCAAACAAATATCTTGTTTGATTACGGTTTGTTCGTATAACGTAACACTTTTGTCATAGCAATCAAAAAGAACTTGAACTATATGAATTTTGTTAAAAATACTACAATTTTTTCTTAATATATAAAATCTAAATTTTAGCGCACAGAAAGACAAAATAGTATCTATTGGGCATTATTTCGTTATTATGTAATTTTTATGGATAAAATAACTAGAATGCTTAATTTTTATATATGAAATGTAAGAACAAAATCATTTGGTCCAGAGAACAAAGCAGAAAAATATATTTGGTTGAGACAACTAAATATTCTGTTATATAAAACAAGATATTTGGTTGCTATTAAGAAATGCCTCAACTAAACAGTTTTGTTAGAGATACTGAATCTTTTTTCCTAGTGTAGGATCTTGGCTCGGTGCAATCTCGCAGTAATGACATTCCAGGTCTGTGTCACTTCAATGACAAGCGTCGTTATCGCTCGTGATATTCAATGTTTTTTAGTTACGTTCAATAATTGCCAAGTAGATATTTGAGAGAAACGTTGTTAATTTGCCGATATTTAAATACCGATTGCGATCGCCGTAGAATTTAAATGACGTAACTCTTTAGCAAATCTTTGCTTCCTCTTATTACTTTGAGTAGATACGTAAAATACTGCTTTGGATTCGTCAAGTTTTTTTTACTTGACACGACACGTACGCCAAATCGATAACGCGACAGGGAATTTCGCTACCAGCGGGGACCAGCATCGAGCAGCTGTTTCCTCGCAACGGGTAACTGATTTGTCCAAAGCTAGCGTCCACTCGTAGGCTCCATCTAGACATTCCGCCGATACTGAAGATACCTGTCGTGCAATTATATATTTTCATTAGCGTAAAGCGAAGCGTATTAACGTCGTGCGATCATTACGTTCGTGCGGGAAGCAGCATATCCGATCGACCGAACACTCATGGAAATACGCGCGCGCTTTGGCGAAGGGCTCGCGGGCTCGAGCACCGTGGGGGGAAATTTAAATTTAGATAAACGAAGAGCTTATCGCCGTAGAAAGTGACTGAAAATATATTTGCCCGCGTTTCTATCGCGCGTTATTCGGAGATCGGTAGAGAGTGTCCATCCTTCGATATAGATACCGCACTACGCAAATCGAGTTTATAAAGAGCCCATGAGCGTTAGACGTTTATTAGAAATCGATAGCACGTTGAGCAAATTTATCCCGTGGATGACGCATGCTAAGAAATGCGAAGTACGATTAAAAATAAAAACAACTCCATGCTCCTCCGTCCATGCGACCGGCGCGGCGGCTGGACGCCGTCGTTATGCTGTCGCTTGTTGTACACCCGCGATAGTTTTATTATTGAGGAATCAAGTTCCAGTTGACGCGTCCCTGCTATCGAGAGACAGAGATAAATCTCTGGGTAGTGGAAACAGAGAAGGAGCGCGCGAGAGAGATAACCGAGTATCGTGAATTTATTAAGCAGATCCGATTTTAGCCGGTATCCTTCCCTATATTTAGCGTCGAGTTTAGCGCTAAATGCAACTCCGCACGACTCCGATTTTTAGCCGTCTGACGTAGCGAGATCGCATCCGAAAATCGCAAACGGTGACGTGCGATCATCACGAATGTGTTATTTCGCCAGCGTTCTCGTTTCGCACGGAGCAATCGATTACTTTTACCGGCTGCTCGTCGAACTCTCGCTTCTCGTCATCGCGCACGAGTGAGCGAGCGAGCGAGCGCGCGCACGCATATCCCCCCCCCCTATTCGTATCGTAATTATAATTCTTTCTTTTTACGTAAGCGCTTACTTTCATCGCAATCGAGCTTACAATTAATTACGCCAATTAGTGCCGACGTTCGTCGAACTCGGCAACGTAGCGCGGCGCGAGAGATCGTTTATCGCTATCACACGTATCTCCGTCGGACGATCTTGCGAGCGAGATATGACGGCACGAATGATAAAAGTGTCAAGAATGGAAGGATTCCAGTCACGCTGTGATTCATGCGCGTGTATCCCTATCTCGGATGGCATCGCGTTGATTCGTCAAGACTGCGAACTCTTTAAGAGACCGCATGCACCACAAGACGGCTGATGTTTCCAACCGCTCTCTCTCTCTCTCTCTCTCTCTCTCTCTCTCTCTCTCTCTCTCTCTCTCTCTCTCTCTCTCTCTCTCTCTCTCTCTCTCTCTCTCTTGCGCACACTTATGTGTGCTGCAAAAGTTCGAACAAATTTCCACAGACGCTCAAGTACCTCCTCGTCCGTTCAATTGCTAAATTTACGAGTTCAAAAGCTCCGCAATGTGTGCGATCCTCAATGAAATTCTAAGTTACAGGATGCTGAAAATATCGTATCATCGGACGTTGTTTCATACTATTGCAGCGTTTGCTGATAATGTTTCCGAGCATAAACTGCGACGTTTGTTTGTTTGTTGAAGAATTAAACGACGCGCCTCCAATGACGAAGCAAAGTCAACATCTACCATAAGAAGAGCTTGGAACTTTAGGGCTTAGCGGAGAAGCCCAAAGCCTTACTCGCACCTACACGCTCGATTTAATTTTTTCTTCACATCAACGAGTGGGCGGCACAATCTCGCTTCGGGAGTATCGCTGGTAAATGTCAGTTGTATCGTAAAAAGTAAAGATTAGTATGACTTTCGACGTAATGTGCTTAAACTCACACATCAAACATACACGTACATGTACATTCTCTCTATCTCTCTCTCCTTTTCTCTCCTTTTCTCCCTCTCTCTCTCTCTCTCTCTCTCCCTCTCTCTCTCTCTCTCTCTCTCTCTCTCTTCTTCCTCTCCAGGGGATTTCTATGTATTTAAACAATTCTATGCGCGATATTAAGCACGAAGGGAGAAATGCGAATGTTAAATTTTGCACGGAGCCAATATAATGCCAGCTTTGCTTCGGCAAATATCACGCCAACATGAATATATCCGCTCGTTTTGATATGTAGAGGAGAAAAAAGAGAGCCCACGGATTATAGCCGTTGAATTAAATTCACGATTGAGCAGGTTACCAACAGAAGCGGAATCGATATCCCGTCGCTGTTTGCGAAAGCGACTCGGCGTCCCGCTTTCGTGCCGATCGTATTAGGCGTGGAAATTCGTTATGTAACACGTAACAAGCGGACTCCTTAAGACGAAGCGCGTCGATCCTGTAAAAGGGTGCTGTTCGCGCGCACAAGTATCGGAATTTACCGCTCGGACATCGAGTCTAAATAAAGCGGAGTAGTCGAGGGTACAATGAATCGGGTCTCCTTTGCAACGTGTTCGTGTCAGCCATGGTACAGAGCGTTTCACGCGTACGCGCGACATATTGTATCCCATTGCGTGCCTGCGCTTGTCCGTATCATTAGAGAATCATATTTCGCCTCTCCTGATGAGCGGACTTCTCGAGTGAATTTTAGTGATCCACACGGTGGATTGGAAGGAGCGAGCTGTTCCGCGGGGGAATCTTAAAAAGGCGATTCGAAGCGGTGTATCTGGCCTCGTCGAGAGGTCTCTCCTTCTCTCGCCGAGCCTCTCACACATGGGACAGCCAGTACAGCTGATTTCTCAATGAATCGACCTTTGTACGGACGGCCCACAAGAAACTCGTTCATCGCGCTTAGGAGAGAGAGAGAGAGAGAGAGAGAGAGAGGGGGGGGGAGAGAGAGAGAGAGAGAGAGAAGCCGCGGAATGCCGGCGAATTATTGCGATACGACGGAAATTGAGGATCGTGCGTTTGTGTAACGTCACCGGCGAGAGTTACTACGACATATTTACGTAATG
This sequence comes from Harpegnathos saltator, assembly GCF_003227715.2. NCBI lineage: Eukaryota > Metazoa > Arthropoda > Insecta > Hymenoptera > Formicidae > Harpegnathos > Harpegnathos saltator. Next base: position 214,943 of record NW_020230639.1, read on the forward strand.
AGCCTAAGAGAACACGCGCTTTTCCAGGAATTATCGCCATGCCGTCGCGCGGCCCACGCCGCCGGGACTTAATTACTTTCATCGACGGAAGCGGTCGTTTGCAACGGTAATCGGCAATTTATGCTGGCTTGCCAGTCTAAGCTGTAGTAATCAAAGGGTCGTCCCTTGATGACGTGAGTCCGAGTCGACTTTGTCGAGCGTGTCCCGTCCGTTCTCTTGCTTCGACATCTTTATGTCTTCATGAGCGAGAAATTTAAGGGATTTAACGCATCGGAGATGTAGTCTTTTTGTTTCTTTTCTTTCCCCTCTCTGAAAAGCTGACGATATCAATTTCAGAATCGAGAAGAATATCCAAATCCGATTGCTCGCCTGAGATTCTTGAAAATATCCGTTGCTCGGTCGATCTTGCTAGACGCATCGACTTGGAAAATAAGTAAGTCGTAAATAAAAGGCTAGCTACGATAAAGTGAAAAACATACGCGTATTAACATTGATTGACGGTAATAATTAAACAATTAAAGTAAATATAACGGCAAAGAAGTTGCGCCGACGACGTTAGCCAACGACGAAGCGACGAGCTAATTCAAGGAAGATCGAAAGAGAATGTATTATTAACGTGCGCGTCGCAATTAATATAAATAGTATATATTATTATAGACGCGATAAAAAATATATTCTCTCTCTTATCATATTATTGTATATTAGATATTGTTATTACTTACGAACATAAGATACGAACGTAAAGAGCTTCGGATTAAATCGGAGCAAGACAAAAAAAGTGGAAGAAGTGCGTAGTGGGAGGCGGATAAAAGAAGCTAGAGAGAGAGAGAGAGAGAGAGAGAGAGAGGGAGAGAGAGAGAGAGAGGAGGAAGGAAGGGAAAAAGGAGAAAGATGAGCGAAACGTGCGAATCATCGTAGTTACGTCGCGTCAATGCACCATTGTGTTATAATATATCGAGGAGCGCGATCCGCAAGACTTTCATACGATAACCGTCGGTTATACAAGCAGCAAGTGAAACCGCGTTATTTCCGGTCGCCCGGTTCATCCTACGCACGGCTATTGAAATTCCTCGATGCCCTCGCATGCCGAGATCGATATTGCTTCGCAAACAATATTGGATCTGTAGGATGTTGGTCTTGTTGAATAAATATTAGAAAAAAAAGAAAAATAATAATAATAACGCAGCTCGTGCGGAAAAATCTTGTTACGTACTCGAGTTCCCGTAGAAAGGCGCGCATACCCAATAATTGCAGCAACTATCGCAGCAGAACGGGAGATGAAAATTTTTTAATTAAAAAAGTACCACGTTAAAACGAATGATGGTTTTCATATCGGAGACTGTCCGGCACGTTCTCCCTTTCTCATAAAATTTGCGGGCTGCACATTTCGTTCGGTATAATCGCGACTTTCCATCGGGACAGGTAATTCTCGCTGACATTCGTAATTTCTCGATTGATACCTCGATCGAGTCCCCGAGAATTCTTCGAATTTCGCGCAGTTTCGCGCCAATTGCGCGCTGATCTAACATTCCGTTTGATCGTATCTTCGAGTCGGAAAAATTATTTTTCGGAGAACGCAGTAATCTCTCTAACGGCGATTCCGTCGCCGTATTGTCGGTTTATTCCCGAAACGTTGCACATTTCGTTGCGCAGTCGGTCGCGTCTTGCCGTCTTGCACAGAAGTGGCCAGAAAGAGAGAAGGCCGAAATTCCAGACCGTGCGCGGCGTATTGACACAGCTGTGCAGCGCGAGCGCGGCGCGTGCTCTCTGTTTTGTCAATGGACTTTAAATTCAATTATAATTTCCGAAGGCATGCGGCACGCCGGAGCGCGGATTATCTCACGGGCCACCTGACACGGCCCGTGTAAACGGACTCCTCGATCCTCCTCCTCGACGACGACGATGCGCGTTTATTATACATATGTGTGCGGGAAGAGAGGTCGAGTTCTAATTATAGAGAACAATACTATCGGCATGCAAACGCTTATAAATAACACCCGATCATCCCGTGATGTCATCACGGTCTCTCTTCGGGGACAGGATTCCTCAGTCCCGTCAGACCTTGACCGATATCCCGCCGTACTTTATTTTACCCGAGCGTACTTTATTCTATCGAATTACCCACGTAGCCTCCTCGCGTCGAAAACATAGATTCAGGTCTCTGTACCGGTACGGTCCTAACCGTCGGTTAAACAAATAAAAATTTTACGCGACCTATATATGCTGAATGTTCAATAAATTGATCTCGACGCATACCCTACCCTCTCGGAAGAGAGCAGATGCGTTCCACTTAACGCGAACGTTACCAAAGTTACTTTATCTTATAGTTATCGCTCTGTTGTGTCCGACGTTTTACGGAACAATACAGAGCTCATTAAACAGTCTCGCTTTTAACATTTATCGTAACATGCTCGATATCTTAGAATGTGATGATGCAACGGCATGCGATGTGACTTTGCAGTCTCGCGGGAGATATCTGAATATTTGACTTCAATGTGCATCTTTAACGCGCTGATCTTCATAGAGAATATCGAACACGCTCGCGTCACGAATGCGCATCTCAAAGCGGCGCGCGTCCGAATACATCAGGTTTGCCGAAGGGTATACGGTTACAAAGTCAACGTTTGCCTCGTTTTATACGGCGCGCGCTCGCGCTCCGAAAGCGCGCGAGCGACGCCGTGCTTTTTAACGCACGCGAACATTTGTTAAGCGAGACAAATGCATGTATACGCTGTATACGTCGCTCGAGTTGCAAACACGACGAGTAACGGCGGTCGTTGTAACCGGATAAATCGATGTCGAGGGCGGACAGCTCGCGCGACAGCGGGGCCGCACCATCACCACCCTATAACCACCGTCGACCCCATTTTTTCCATTCGTGCCGCCGATTCGGCACGATCCTTCCCAAGGTCTGGCCCCGACTGTACGGAAGGAATAATAAGATTCTACACACACACACACACACACACACGCGCGCGCGCGCGCGCGCGCGCGGGCAGAAAGAGAAACGCGCGACGAGGTCGTCGCAGGTCGCGTGGGCGCGAGAAGCGTGGTGTTCCTTCGGCTTTCTCCCTCCCACACCCGTCACCCTCGCCCCCTCATTGATTGCTTTACTTCGGCGGCGTTAGCCCACCTATCGTAACGCGTGGATCCTACGTATGTCAACGAGTTCAATTCGCCTTATTATCGTTTACGATTATTATGTATTATAAGCCGTGTCGGCGGGAATGTGTTCTCATCGTCGCCGTCGGCTGTCTGTTATTCTTCCTTTTTACGGTTAGCAGCAATCAGGATTATTGTCTTATCGGGATGTACGTGACGCACCGCGAAATCTTTCAACGATATAATTGACAGTAGTACGGGCTTGTGTCTTCTCAATAAGGGTTATAGTACTCGTCGGGTATTTCCAGGAATAAATTGTTGCTCTTGATACTTTGATACATGAGCTTACGACGGGGATTTACGATGGACACACGCATTCGCGAGCGAATTGGGGATTGAACATTCATGAATCATTTATCCGTGTCACGGATTTGTTCGCTTTTGATTCGTCGTATTTGTTAAATTTTTTAAGCGAATCTCCATTTTACTAAAAAGAAAAGATATCCTCCCGACGAGGGAGAAAGCAGCGACTATACGTGGGAATTTCGTGGATATCGAGGCTCGCGAATTACTTTCCCAGGCTTCCGATGGCCTTTTCTTGGACCCCACATATTCGCCGCTTGTAATTCCGGCGCATCTTATTATTACCTGTGACAATTGCGCGGTGAGGTCTTCTCACGGCTGGAGCATACATTTCTGCGGGACATCCGTAAGGGTCGCAAACGTGGTGAACCTTCTCGGAACTTTGCCCGTGGTTGCTTTATGTTGTGTGTTCTGAGAAATCCCCACTGTGTGTTTCCGCAGGTATGCCGAGCGCGGATATGCTTCGTATTATGCGGGCCGTTTTCCTCGAGTGACGTTCCCGATGCTGCCACACACGATTCAGGGCTGCCAGGAAGAACTTGTTACGACAAACCTGAAGAATCGAATCGTTCATGAAAAGTTACGTTCATGCGATTCGCAATAGATGCAAGGATTTTCGTTTGGGAAAAGTGATTAAATTGCGCTGCTCAGAGATCTTTTCTCGTCGAAGCTCCGTGATCGAGCCATGACCAAAGTCTCTGGCCAGTTATCGAAGGGAATTGAAGAGGAAAAATAATTAAGAAAAAAAGAAACAAAGTAAGTAAATACGATAAGATAAGCGCGAGTAAGATGAGATAAGATAAGTAAGTAAGACAAGTAAAAGCAAGCAAGAAAGCAATCGATTTGATATTTTTCATATTTCCGAGACCGGAAGCAGGATTTCCTCCGAGGGAAGAAGCAAAGAAAAAGGATGATACCGTATCTCTGACAAGAAGATGGAAATTTTATCATCGAATATCAGGGGAAAACCGAGGGACGTGGTTAGAATCAGAGTGAAACACTGGTGGGCAGTTTTACGGCTGTAGATAGCGAACGTGAGCGCGGTAGGAGAGTTTACGTCGTGGGTTGCGCTGTGCGTGCCTTCGAGGAATGTGGGCGCACCAGTTTCGAGAGTCATTGAGAGCGAGATAGGTGAGCGCCCATATTCAGGACCCTACGGTCATCCTCGGAGCGTAGGAGAAGAGCGCGGTCGATGATATAAAAAAAAGATTCGGAGAGAGAGAGAGAGAGAGAGAGAGAGAGAGAGAGAGAGAGAGTGGGAGAACGTCCGGATCCACCTACGGATCTGAATATACACGCGTTTTATCATCCGGGTGGCGTTGTAGCGAGTAGCGACCTGATTGCCCCGGCGATTGACCATTACTTCAATTAAGGCTGAATTTTTCAAATTGCCGAGGTTGTTTATAGAGAGGCTGCTCGGGGTATCTCCTAAATAGAAGGGCACGGCCAATTGTGGCTATTACCTGTTTTGCGTATGCGCATGTGTGCGTGTGCGCGTCTGTTTACACGCACACATTACATTTGGATCGTCTGAGATCGAACAAGTGAGCACAAATTTATACCTCGTATCTTTCAAATGAACTACACTACGCTACGCTCGCGCACGCGAATCAGAAATAAATAAGAGGGCTCTCGTCTGAATTTATTAACCTTCGACGCATTGTCAGACATCCCAATGGTCTCAATTTTAATTTACGATTTTATTACTTCTAAGAGCTGACATATTTCGTGACTTTTGTTCTTTCTTAGAAATATCTCCCGCAGAACCGACAGGAGATTTATTTATTCGTTCACAATAGAATGAATTAATCAGATGAATTAATCTCACCTTTATTTGTATATACAATAAATTAATACGGAAAATTTATACGATGGTATACCGAGGATTAACATGCGTTACGCACAGAGAGAGATTACCGTCTTACTTCTTATTCTCCGTATCGATATTAATTTATGAGAGATATAATTATGTCTTGTGGCGATATTAATCCAGTAAACTACCAGCTAGCTGGTGTTCGATTAATTTAGCTTAATTAACACGCAATTGCAATTTATATGTAATACACATGAAAAGAAGTGCTTGTTATCGATAATAATAAAAGAGAATTATTCTCGCGATTAAAATATGACAAGTACTAGACGAAGGGCGATAAAATATTTCCAACGTTGAGAGACGATTTTATCGAACGGGTTAGCCGTGTGTGACCCTTTTTGAAATAAAATCCAGCGTAGAACGTCCGTCGTATCTCCCGTGGACACAATACGCGCTTAAAGAGACGTTTATTTCCACGAGTCGACCCAATAGCGCGCCAATCCGATCGCCTGACATATTAATAAACGTAATAACGCACCTCCAGATGTACCTCCACTGCACATGTTATGCGTGTAATTTAATATCTCCTATTTATTCCGCTGCACACAGGGGCGTATCAAAGCGAGCCGTTTGTCAGAAACAAAGGCGAATATCGGCGGCACGATAAAAGTGATTCAGGAGTTATGCAAAAGATTAATCGCTCGCCCGCACGCAGCCGTGCTCTTTGTGCGAAACAAAACGTTTAAGTTCGGGGGACTTTCGCGACCAATCGCTCTAATGATCGTCGTTGTCGATATTGCGGTTCGCACGATGAAAAAAAAAAAGAAAAACAAAAAAGAGCGACGAAAATACCCCGAGCGTCCCGCGCAACTACACATCCATACGCCTTCCTCGTTATCACTGACAACAGGATGTGGCCAGCCGTGACGGCGACAAACGGAGGCTATCTGTCGTTGACATTTAAAAATACAAACGTGCATTTTCAACGCGCATCTCCGTCGTAAAACTTGCCGCGCGCTTTGTCCCGCGCATATTTGCGTCAATGTATCTCTCCCGACGTGTGTTATCCGCTGTAATCCGGAAACGATGACACGCGAAGCGTGGGTAAAGATACACGCGAAATTAATTTTTCCGCTTTTTTCCTTTTCTCTCTTTCTTTTTTCTTTTTTGCGCAGCGCAACTCTCTCTCTCTCTCTCTCTCTCTCTCTCTCTCTCTCTCTCTCTCTCTCTCTCTCTGCCTGTCCGATCATTTCGACGTGACGCAAAATCTCATCGTGCGGAAGACTATGAGAGAAAAAGAGAGAAGATAGGAAAAGACCGGAATTTGTGTTAAAGGGGCTTGTGAGACAGGGAGGGACTCTCTCGATGATCGCGTAGGAAGGATGTGACCCGCAACTATTGTCACAACGATTCGCTTGTATTCGCATCGTCGTCGTCGATACGAATTCTCCTCCTCGGACGAAACGAGGAATATTGTTTCGACGCCGTATAAACCCTCCATTGTCGAGCAGCCCTGAGCAACCGGGGGGGCGATCGCACGCCGCGCGTCGAAAGTTCTTTCGGGCTGTGAATCGGCGTCGGTCGGCCGGTCGGTGCGCTTGTACCTGTCTCTCTCTCTCTCCCCCCCCTCTCTCTCTCTCTCTCTCTCTCTCTCTTCTCGCTCTCTCTCTCTCTCTCTCTGTAAGTGGCGCATAAAGAAGCCTTTTATAACGTGTACGCGCGCGAGTCGGCGCTGCAAAGAAAGCTGCCGGATGCGGTGAGGAGGCGAGAGGGGCCTCATTATCTTATCTCGAACCATTTCCTGTCAACCTGGGGCCGCCTTTCGTAGTAGTCGCGCTCATGCACACCCTCGCAGCGCGAATGCACTCACGCGTTCGTAAGCGCGTGTGGTGATGCTTGGACAGCGTGGCCGCTTCCGGTGTGCGTACGCACGCGTGTGCGTAGTGCGACGTCGCATCGCGGCTGTGTGAACTCGATAATCGTTTTCCTCTCGCCGATGCGCACCGATGACAGTGCAAATGACGATGATGTTTTCGCGAATAACGAACGCCAGTTTTCCTCCCGGAAACCGGACGACGTTTTGCGGGAGTGTTGATGTACGGAAGTGCAGAAATTATTGGCCCAGGGAAATTATTGTCTGAGAAAAGTTTGGAAGAAAGCAGGAACCCGAGAAAGGACGATCGACGGAGGATCGTAAGATCAGGGAAGAATTGAGCATTCGTGGAAGTATTATTACCGGAGAACTCTTGTGGCTCTTGTGGCTCTTAAGGAGCGCCGGAAGGAGCGAAGGATGAGACTGCGCGATTGATGTATTTTGCATCTCTCATGTAACCCCTTCTTGTGTAAATCTTGTACAATTTAACTTTTATGGAATCTTCCGATTTCGCGCAGATTTGGTGCACTCTCCTTTTGCAACTGCTCGTTGAAATATTTATGAAATTCTCCGTATAATTATATCGGTATCAAAGATAAATGTGGAGTACGAAAACGATACGTTTGAATTCTATTTATTAGCTGGTCTAATTAAGAGAATCGCGGATGCTAAATAATTTAAAGATCGTAACTCAGGACATGATCCTGTGAAGCGCGACCAAATTAGTCAGGCGATTCTAAAATTATACGCTTGCACATCGCGAATGAAGAGGAGATATCCCCGTAATTGGAATCGCTCGGGATGAAAAGACAGATCGATATCATAATTCTAGTGTCGATTCTTTCCTTCCTCTTGGCGGAGAAAAAAAGATTACGATGAGATTTTCCTCTCCCGCATGATGAATTCATTCCTTGCGCGGATTATATCGATCCGACCGGCGGGATACTCGTAGCCCGGGTTAACGACCTTGTTTTCCACTACGGCAACTCATGGGCAAAAATAGATATCGCGAATCCCCATCGACGTGCTTCGTCTTTTTCCAGGCTGCACATTGAAAAAAATGTAATTTCTAGCCCAGGTATATAATTTCGCGCCGTAAAGACTACACTGGAAAAGATCGCCTCGCGCTTGTTGTTGAATGAAGCGATTTGCGAAAAAGTCGGGGAGGATAATTGCGCCTTAAGTGGCTCGTATTGTTAATGGAATCTACAGCCATAAAACAAGTAAGGTAAGACGAGGAAAAGAGAAGCGACTTCGGTAAGATTATTTCCGGCAAGATTATTGCGTTTGGGGATAATAGCGATGAAAAAGCCGCGTTGAATCCTCCGAAGAGTTTCGTCGCTGAATTTGCGCAATTCCCGATGCTCCGAGAATATTTCGGGAGACACCTCTCTCTTGAGAGAAGGATTTTCCAGGAAATTTCTTGACACAGCCCTTTGACACCCCTAAATCAACGAAATAGAACAGACTACGCGGTTTCGAGCTCGCGGATAACGTCGAAACGTTTTGGCATGGCATTGATGCAAGCGGAGGTAATTGAAATGTTTCCTGCGGATGTTTCGCTTCCTCGTATATAATTCGTCCGAGCGTAGACCTCGCTCAAAGAAAGAAAGAGAACTCGCGTCAGAGTCGTCATTCTGACGCTGACAAGAATCACCACACACATACACACACTCTCTCTCTCTCTCTCTCTCTCTCTCTCTCTCTCTCTCTCTCTCTCTCTCTCTCTCTCTCTCTCTCTCTCTCTCTCTCTCTCTCTCTCTTTCTTTCGAGCTCTAGGTAGGATCTCAACCTTTCGCTTAGCGTCGTTTGCGTACTTGAACGACCTCGACGTCGCGCAGTTATCTGCAAACGGCTGATTCGCGCCACGAGGACACGTTGCGGCTGGTCAGTTATCGTGCGATTAAACAGCGGCAACGTTCGCTCACTGAGATCACCGTTTAAAAATATGCCCAGTAAGTCCGTACGTACGTGCGTGCGTGCGTGCGTGCATAAGTATGTATGTTGTATGTACGCAAGTGTCCGGCTCGAGTGTCCGCCGCACGTATATATCGGACGCCGCAAATCGCGCGTGAAATGAGCTCTGCTCTGTCGGGTAATCAAGGCTGAGAGTGTTCCTACGGGTCTTTTTGTTGCTCGTCTTTTTGCGCGAGATTCTCGCGCAAAAAGACGTCGATATTCAATGAGGCGCGCGAGGCTTCATCGTAGAAGAGTGGAAGTCAATAAAAGAAAAGCTCCCGCCGCCGCCGCCGCCTCCGCCTCCGCCGTCGCGGCTACACCACCGTCGCGTCAGTTTCGATTCATGAAACGTAACGGTAGGTTAGGTCGACGGAAATGTCTGAATGGACTTACGAGTAGAAATACTACTATCTTACCTAGCCAAACGCGCGGCCGCGCGGTTGTGTACGCTGTGTGACGCGTAAACCAATAATTTCTCGTTACATTACGTTTCTTCATGACTTCATGAATGAGAGAGAGAGAGAGAGAGAGAGAGAGAGAGAGAGAGAGAGAGAGAGAGAGAGAGAGAGAGAGAGGCGCGCGTCCGAGCTGTGGGGATACACTGGTGAATCGCGATAAATTATGAAAGCAGCTGGAGCTCTCAGCGATGACTTGTCGTCGTTCCGTCTGAGGTTCACGAGGGAACTCATGATTATTTAAGCGAGCAGCGAGCCGATCAACCGAATAATCGCGAGCAAGAGTCATCGGCAGTCTGAGATTGTCATTTTGAAACTGTCCAAGTGTGAGTGAGCTTGATCGGATAGTTCGCCATCTGAGTTCACGTCCTCGTACGACACCTACTATCTATGGTCTAATTTGCGTGGACCGTCTATTTTTATGACAATCTATTCATTACGGTAAAGAAGTCCGATAAGACTCCCGGAACTTCGGTCGGAAATATTTTTCTCGCACGTCAAGCAATCTTCGTCGATTAACGTCGCTCGGAGAATCTCAGAGATGTATTTTTCATATTTTTAGAATAGTATCAAGGAAATTAAATCGACGACAAAAAATAGCCCACGCGCGGCGTTATCCACGTTCGGCAACGATTGCGAAAGTCTCGAGTACAATTAAATATATGATACGTCGATTGAATTTATCATGAGCGTGATCGTCACGTAATAATCGTCGGAATCAGAAGATCGCGTAATGTGGAGCGTCGAATGTGAAGCACTGAAGATTTGTTCGTTCGCCGATGAGAAAATATCACGACCGCGCGAGAGGTTTTCCCGAAATGGCAATTAAACGAGTACAGGAGTCAAGAGTCGCGAGAGAGAGAGAGAGAGAGAGAGAGAGAGAAACACACACACACACACAAAAGCGACATTCGATCGATCGTGCGATTAATTCCGATTGCATTATATTACCGCAGCACGACCACGCGTATCCCTGTTTTTTATTTATATTTATTTAAATTCCAATTGCATCCGCGCGCGTTCTCGATTTCACGCCCGCGACAGAGTTAGGCCGATATCTCGTTCGGATATCGGCAATATTAACTTATTCCCCAGACGCGCTGTGTACGCTTTACTTTTACATTGCTTTATTTTTATTCTTGGTCACGTTGTAACGTACCATAAACGTAGTCGGACGTGATTCCTCGAGGCGTAGGGTTGCCGAGAGACAGAGAGAGAGACAGAGAGAGAGAGAGAGAGAGAGAGAGAGAGAGGGAGAGAGAGAGAGGGAAAGGGAGAGAAATGCGGCGTGAGCGGCGCGAAGCGCAGCGCGGAATCGCGATTGAGTAACGTGCGCGGCGACCCCGAGACTTCCGACCGCATCGCGCGAAATAATGGCCATGCTCGCGTCGAAGTGCGCACACCTGTTAAGGTCATCAGCAGGTATCGCTTACGTCAAGCCGGCGTATACGCATTATCGCCTGTCGTAATCGACGAAGCTTGTTCACTATAACGACGCAGCCTCGCGCAACTCACGCGTACCCGTGCAGGGCGCGACTTCCCTTCGCGTCGTATTATATTATATAGGCGTTACGTTTATCTCTCGCAATTAAGCGAAAGCGTACGGACGCGCGATTTTTTTCTGACGTAAACGGCGCCGCGTGGGCCGCGCTTTATACCGCGTCTGCAAATTGTTGCTGCTCTCTCTCGTCACACGAGCTCGAGGAGATTTTTCCTCTCTCATCTCGACCGGGGGAATGCAAATAGAATATTCCCCAGTGATAATTTAATTTGTTTAATTAATCAGCGAACGAAATTTATTTGTAATTACAATAAGCTCGTATACGATGTAAATGACTCCCCGAGGGAGTTTGAGAGGGAGCTCGATTTTGGCATGCAAATTGCCTCGCGAAAAATACGCGTCGATTATCGTGATGGTTCGCCCGTGATTGGAATATTTATTGCTTTATAAACGTCCGTAATTCTTCTATTTTTGGGAGAATTCCACTTCGAGCTTAAAGTTCGGCTCGATTATTTGGCCGTCGCGCGACAGGTTAATTCTGGACGTTAATCTTGACAACTTGATACGTGACAGCGGTACGTAAATGTGAATATTTTTTGATATTCCAAAATTTAAGCGATTCATCAGTAGTTTCTATTGCTTTCTTTATAAAATTGTAAAAAATTGCACGGGAAACGGGACAGATATCAATTATTCTCAGTATGAAAAAGACGAGTTCCGCTGTAACAATTATTTCATCCTTCAATGCAGAAACCCGTGGCATTTACGTTACGTAATACATTCTCTTCTACGTGCGGTAGTGAGGTAACGCGCTACCTCATTTAATTAGTCTTAATGTCTACCATCTGCGTTTGCCGTTCTACGGCGATAATGAGGGAAAGCAGCCTCGTGGAAATGAGTGAGAATTGGCGAGATTTAATGCGAATGCAGCCATCACAGCAGCGCGAAAATTATGACAGTAAATTCGTCGTCGTGGTACACGCGACTTTAGACATTTTCGACTTGGCGCTCCTTAGAACATCCGATAGGCGATTGATCATTGATCATTGTTACGCATGTGTGTCGTCACACGCACGTGTCGCACTGATCGCTTCGAGACAGACGAATGCGAAAGGACAGAAAGATCGAACTATATTTCTTGTGTGAGATAAAAGATAAAAGATCAAAGATGCGCGTCACGACAAATCGAAGAATCATTTGACGACATTAGAGAGCGAGGGAAAGGCAGGAAGAAAGAAAGATAATCTTTCCGCGAGGACAGAGGAGGAAAGTCCGAGTGTTCCAATCGGTTTGTTTGAATTTTACTGCTGTTTGTACGTACCATACTTGCAGCTTTATTGAGGATTCAATAAAGTATCCGTTTTTAGATCCTAATGTGCCCTTCGCTTTTGTAAAATTGCAGCTTATAAATAGCCGCTGACCTATTAGCGCTGCCTTCGAAATGTCATTCAAAACGGAAATAACAACATATATGAAAAAAGGTAGAAACATTCCTCCGACTATGACTCGTCCCACTCCCTAAACCTCGATGTCGGGGAGATCATGCGGGAGTATGCTTGATCGATTCCCCTCTCGGAGAAAACTATGATATCGGTGATATGATATTTTCGCAAACGCGTGCAAATCGCGCGACAAAAGCTGAGGGCAAAGAAGTTGTCGAGCCGCACAAAGAGAGGCCTCGTTCGGTCTGTATTCGCGATCGCGCGGATAACGGCCAATCTCCAGGTTCGTGCTAAGGACGCCCACGTGAAGCCCCAGGATTTGCATCGATGTGCAAAACGGAACGCTATTCCCAGGGCTTGACACCAGATAGCGAGTACACAGATAGTGAGAGTACTTTATTTTCGGAAAGGTCACGATTGAGGTATGACACGCCGTGTCACTATATCCCTGTTGGCCGCTTCGAGCGGCCGCGCACGTCACTACATACTATGAGGGCGTAATAGCGCGCGCTCGCTCGCGCTCGCACGGCACAGGAAAATGCTTTTTTACGAGCGCTCAGTAGCCGGTCGTAACCAAATTCGTCGTGTGTAAAAATATCCTCGGGTCCCGGGTGTAAAACAGGCGTTAATTATGCATCCCATACTGCGCAAATACTATGTCGAGTCCGTTCGCAGCGCACGAATTTTTCATCGATCCCCTGATTCGTCTTCGAGTCCTGTTATTTTATGCAATTTATTTTCTCCAATCGATTCCTCTTTATCACGTCCACGCGAGAAGAAAATCGCCGGTGGAAATCCGCCAGAGGTGCTGCCAGAGGTGCTGCCGAGCGAAGCGCACGGAAACATCGCCGAGAGGGGCGGCGCTCTCCCTTGATCATTTATATCACAGGCGGCTGACAATGTACGTACTATCCTCTCTCCGTGATACAGACGCAGACGCGCGCGATATAATATTTAATAAAATCCCGACTTTATAATTTGTTTCAGCGAACATTTTTCCCCGTCCGTTCTCTCCGGACGGATTATCTCGGCGACTCTATCGGCGCTCGCGTTTACAGCTCGCGTTATCGATAAACTACGAGCGCAGAAATGAAATCCGTAACGTGGGACTATATTTGTATGATCGAATCGCGGCCCGAAGTGATCTTTAGAGGCGTTTCGAGCAAGCACCTCATGAATCTTGCACGCCACTCTGCAGTGGGACTCGTTACGGATTCATCGTGCAAGACCTTTCGCCGCGCGGCCGCGCCGATAGAGCCGCGCGACTCGCCCACGTCCGGTCTCTTCCGTTAATTTTTAATTGCGAGTCCCGCCACCTTACACGAGACGGTACAGCGCACGTAAGCCACGCGAGCGCTCGGATAGAAGAAATTATCGTCGCCGTGTCTCTCGCAATTAGCCGCATCGCGCTCTTACTTCCATCAACGATTCCCCGCCGCTCCCACGCTTTTCATTATGCCACGTCGAACGTTAGCCCCCGTTACATTCCGTTCCGAAGAATTCCCCGGAAGCGAGCGCACGTATCTGGATAATAGTTTGTGCAACGCGCGTTTCCAACTGCTCGACAATATTTACAGCTAGATTCGTATTTAGATGCGAATTTGTCTTGATCCGTACTGCCCTAACGTCCGTCGAGAGAATGGCATTTCGCGGCGGCGCGTGTTACACACAATATAAACCAGCGAGGCATGGTTCTCTCCCCCTTCCTCTCCCTCTCTTTGTGGGACTTCAAAACGAGCGGAGCGAAAAATGTGAAAGAGAGGGACTGATGTAATTAACGATGTTTCCGCATCTTTCGCGCGCCTCTCTCTCCGGGGGCAAACTGCTCGCTTTTAATCGCGTCGTACATCTCAAGAAAAAAGAAGGTCAGACTACGAGATTCCCGCTGTATCTTTGTGACCTTTTAAATTAGGCATCCAATTACGCGAGTTACGTTAGAGTTACATTCAGCTTTGGAATTTTACGCGAGCGTGCTCCGCGCGACACGACCGCGCGAATTTACAACACGCGGGCTATCTCGCGCGCGTTTTGAGATCCTCCGCGAGGAGTAACCGCGAGAGGAGGAGGTTTTAAAATCGCGCTTCCGCGTTCGCCTGAAATTAATTTCCAAGCTGCTCGCACGCTCGCTTCGCCGACGCGGCCAAAGAGACACTCGCGAGCCGATGTAAGCCGGAAAAATCGATATCAAACAAATCGCGGTATATTCGGCCGTAGACTTTCTCCCCTTCTGTTTTCCGCTCCCAACAACGATGACGACGAGCCTCTCGCCTCCCGTCCGCTTTAATGTTAAAGCCTCCGCAATTCCGACGTTATTGACGTTAGGGCGAGTGAGTGAGACAGAGAGAGGGAGAGAGAGAGGTACGCGCGGGGAAGAGCGGTGCCGAGTGCTCACCTTATCCGGCACCCACGCCGGATCGAATCGAATTCGTCGGCACGCGTCGGATATCCGCGGAAGGTCACAGACGCCCGCGGTTCTATCTGACCTCTCCCTCTTGGCTCTCGTGCTGTCAGCCCTCGCCCTCTTCACTCTTCTCTCTCTCTCTCTCTCTC